>NW_010199261.1:2673-8984 GCF_000695765.1 Mesitornis unicolor
GGGCCACTGATGTCTCTGATGGAGCTGAGGATCTGAGCAGGCGGATGGGGATGCCCCTGGAGTCAGCCCCTCTGGTCCCAGAGCAAAGAGCTGAGTTTTCTTCTCCTCATCTCAGCCCTCAGGGTTGGGTCCCCGCCGCTCTCAGCAGAACCAGAGGAAGGAACCTCGCAAAATCATTGCCACTGTGACCCTCAATGAGGATGTCAAGCTGAACAAGGCTGAGAAGGCCTGGAAACCCAGCAGCAAGCGTGCCTCTGAGGAGGAGGATCCGGAGAACATCAAGACACAGGTGGGAGCTGGGGCGGGCGGTGGGAGGGCAGACGGGGATGTACCTGGCTCTTGCTGACCCTGCTGTCTTCGTAGGAACTGCTCCGCCGTGTCCGCAGCATCCTCAACAAGCTGACACCCCAGATGTTCCAGCAGCTGATGAAGCAGGTGATGGAGTTGTCCATCGACACGGAGGAGCGGCTCAAGGGTGTCATTGACCTCGTCTTCGAGAAGGCCATCTCGGAGCCAAACTTCTCTGTTGCCTATGCTAACATGTGCCGTTGCCTTATGGGGGTAAGCAGGAGCTGGGGATCTCCCACCGAGCTACAGGGGTTTGGGGGCCTTAGCCGAGCTACTCTAAGAGGAGTGGGGAAATGGGTGTATGGACAGAGGACCAAGTCCAGAGCCCTTAACAGGGCATCACAAGTGCCCATCATAGGGTGACTTTTCCCTGGTTTGAGCCCGCGCCTTAGCTGGCCAGCTTTTGGAGGAGACGTGACTCATGCTCCTTGCCTGGGTTGTACCTTTCCCTGCAGCTCAAAGTGCCCACGACAGACAAGCCCACGGTGACTGTGAACTTCCGCAAGCTGCTGCTCAACCGCTGCCAGAAGGAGTTTGAGAAGGATAAGGATGACGATGAGATCTTCGAGAAGCGGCAGAAGGAGATGGACGATGCCAGTGCTGTGAGTTGGGGTGGGAGGCTGTGGCTGAGGGCTGGTGTGGGCATCCTGGGGGGGACTCTGGTCTCTGAGCTGCCGTGCTCTGCCCTCCCTGCAGCCTGAGGAAAAGGCACGCATGAAGGATGAGCTGGAGGAGGCACGGGACAAGGCCCGACGACGGTCCCTGGGAAACATCAAGTTCATCGGAGAGCTCTTCAAACTGAAGATGTTGACAGAGGCCATCATGCATGACTGTGTGGTGAAGCTGCTCAAAAACCACGATGAGGAGTCTCTTGAGTGCCTTTGCCGCCTGCTTACCACCATTGGCAAGGACTTGGACTTTGAGAAGGCCAAGGTACCCCTTGCACTGCCCTGCCCTGCCTTGCCCTGCCCTGCCATTGCCTTTGGAAGGGATGTGACCATGACTGTGTCTCTCTATAGCCCAGGATGGACCAGTACTTCAATCAAATGGAGAAGATCATCAAAGAGAAGAAGACATCATCCCGAATCCGATTCATGCTGCAGGATGTGATTGACCTCAGACGGGTAAGGCATGTGGCCTGGGGACTGTCCTCTGTCTGTGCTTGGTCCTGTGGAGCTGCTGACCTGCCTGAGTGCCCGCAGGCCACGCATCCCTGGAAGGGGAGGGAGAGGTGGGTATGTGAGCTGTGACCAGCCCCAGAGACGCCATGCTAGCCCCCAGCCCTTGGGTAGCATGGTAGTGGTAGTGGGCACACAGTAACTGGCGGCTGTTTAATGCAGGGGGGCTCATGATACTGAGCCCTTCTGTGCCAAAAGCTGCCACAGCATGCAGGGAGTTGCACTGACTGAGGTGGAAGAGTGGCCTGAGGCTTTGAGGGTGGGATGGCTGGGAAGGGGGAAAGTTTCTGCCTCCATTCTCCAGCCAGCTCAGCGTCCCCATACCTGCTCTCTTGCCCTATGCAGAATAGCTGGGTGCCGCGGCGAGGAGACCAGGGCCCCAAAACCATCGACCAGATCCACAAGGAAGCAGAGATGGAGGAGCATCGGGAACACATCAAAGTGCAGCAGCTCATGTCCAAGGACAAGAGGAGAGGACCCCCAGGGCCATCTGCCAGCAGTGAGTGCCCGGGCTTGGGGACACTGAGGATGCCGGTGCTGTGTTGTTCCTGCTGGGCACTGCTCGAGGCTGGGCTCTGCCTTACATCTGTCTCCCTTGTGCCCAGGTGGCCGTGGGAGCCTGGTCGCAGATGACGGCTGGAACACGGTCCCCATCAGCAAGGGCAATCGGCCCATCGACACCAGCCGGCTAACAAAGATCACCAAAGTGAGCCTGGGGGTGCAGGGTGGGCAGCTGAGCCAGCTGGCCCAAATCCTACCTCAGTGTGAGGCTCAGAGCTGACTCTGTCTCTCTGCCCGCAGCCTGGATCCATCGACACCAACAACCAACTCTTTGCGCCGGGCGGGCGGCTGAGCTGGGGCAAAGGCAGCAGCGGAGGCTCTGGCGCGAAGCCTGCAGATCCGGGTAGGCAGTGTGGGGCTGATGAGGTGGGTGGGGGGGGATCCTTCCCCTGGTCATTCTTGCACTGGGGAGGTGCCGAACTCTGAGACTCCCCTCTTTTCACGCCCAGCATCTGATTCAGGGCGACCAGCCACAAGCACCTTGAACCGCTTCTCAGCGCTCCAGCAGTCAACCCCTGCCGAGAGCCCCGAGTCTCGCCGTGTGGTGCAGAGGTGAGGGGCTGCTGTGGTGTGCAGGGGGGTTGGTCTGCGCTCCAGGGAGGATATGCACATGCACATCCCCCTCCCCCCCCACCTCCCCAGTCTGGTGATGGTTGGCAAATACAGAGCCTGGTGTCTGGGCTCCATCTCTGTGGCCAGATGGGGCCTTGGTGGGGCTCAGAGTCCTTGTGGCAAAGAAGGCTGACCCCATCCTGGGCTGTTTGTCACCTGGGACGCCACTCCTGGGTGCTAGGTCCAATCTGCAGGCCTCAGGACACATTGATGGGCTGTAGTGAGCCCCGTGGAGCTGGAGTGTAGGGTCCTCAAGGAGAATGGGAATTAGGTTTATTTGGGAGTAGAGGAAAACCAAGAGGGATCTCACCACAGGCTGTAGCAGGGGGAATATGTGCATGGGATGGGTCAGGCTCTGCTCAGCCATGCCAAGGGACACAGCGAAAGGCCAAGGGCTTGAGTTGGAGCAAGGGAGAAACAGGGAAAAGCATCTTCCCCTCAGAGTGGTCAAGTGCTAGAAGAGGCCCTGGAAAAGGCTGGGATAGGAGCGGGACAGTGTTGCCTTGCAGAGCCCTACGTTTTGAGGTCAGGGAGCATGGTGACGGGCTCTTCACACCATGTCTGTTGTCCTCCCACCCAGGAGCAGCTCCAGCCGCGACAGGTCGGAGAAGGCTGGGGACAAAGGGGACCGGGAGTCGCGTTCGGAGAAGGGCAGCGACCGCCTGGAGCGTCCTGACCGGGGGGAGCGGGCAGACAGGAACAGGTCTGCCCTCACCAAGAGGAGCTTCAGCAAAGAGACAGAGGACAGGAGCCGAGAACGGGAAAAGCAGGGTGGCCCCGAGGCCGTACGCAAGGCTGCTAGCCTGACGGAGGAACGGGACCGGAGCCGAGAGACCCGTGAGCTTGGGGGGTGGTGTCCTGGGGGCTGGCTGCGGGCTGGGGCCCTGCCTGTCCCAGGTGGTGTCTGATCCTCCCTCTCTTCCTCGCAGTTAAGCAAGAGCCAGCACCTCCTGCAGCATCTGCCAAGCCTGTGCTGTCGGAAGAGGAGCTGGAGAAGAAATCCAAGGCGATCATAGAGGAATACCTGCACATCAATGACATGAAGGTGAGAGGAGGGAGTGGCCAGGCACAGCACCGTATGGCCCCCGTAGCACACATCGCCTTCCCCTGGTGGTAGTGCTGTTAGGCAGAGCACCAGCAGTGTCTGGATGAGGAAGGGGGAAGCCATGGCTGGCTGTGGGGCAGTACTGACCCCCATTTTTCCCTGCAGGAGGCCCTGCAGTGTGTGCAGGAGCTGGGCAGCCCCTCCTCGCTCTACATCTTCGTGCAGAACGGCATTGAGTCCACGCTGGAGAGGAGCACCATCTCCCGGGAGCACATGGGTGTCCTGCTGTGTCAGCTGGTGAAAGCAGGCACGCTCTCCAAGGAGCAGTACTACAAAGGGTGAGGGACTGGGGCAGCCTGACCTCAGCTGGCATTTGTTTGGCTTTGAATTCGGCCCTGCCTTGAGCAGGGCTCATCACTGAGACCTCCTGAGGTCCCTCCTGGCTGAGGGCGTGGGGGCTGCTGATCCCAATGGTTCTGTTCTGCCCCACAGGCTGCAGGTGATCCTGGAGATTGCGGAGGACATGGAGATTGACATCCCTCACATCTGGCTGTACCTGGCCGAGCTCATCACTCCCATCCTGCAAGAGGAAGGCATCCCCATGGAGGAGCTATTCAGGTGAGGGCCATCCACCTTTATGGGGATGCCGTGGGGTCCTGGGAGGCTCCTGGGGACACGTACCTCAACCGAGTCCCCTTGTGTCCTGCAGGGAGATAACAAAGCCCCTGGTGCCCATTGGGAAGGCCCCCACGCTGCTGGTTGAGGTGCTGGGCTTGTTGTGCAAGGGCATGGTAAGTGCACGGAGCTCACATAGATGCTGGCCACTGCCTCTGGGAATAGCAGCGTGTTTGTGGAGGCAGGTTGGCATTTGGGGATTGAACCACTGTGCCACCAGAGGGGATGGCAGAGGGCATCTCTTGGCATGTCTGGGTCATGGGAATGGCATGGCCAAGCCACAGTGTCCACCATGGGCTGCTGAGTGCTGTCTGTCTGTCCTGCAGAGCCAGAAGACTGCAGGCAAGCTGTGGCGGGACGGGGGCCTGAGCTGGAAGGAATTCCTGCCCGAAGACCAAGATGTCAACAAATTTGTCACGGAGCAGGTGGGAACTTGTCCACGGTGTGGGGCAGAGATGGGCCATAGGACATCCCTTGGGGGAGTCTTGCTGGGAGCATGGGGTTCCTTTGTGCTGCTTTTAACAGCTCCGTCTCTTCCTGCTCCCCCAGAAATTGGAGTATACGATGGGAGACAGCTCGGACACACCAAGCCGCAAGGAGCTGACCTCAGAGGAGCTGTGCAAGCAAATGGACAAACTGCTGAAGGAGAACCCAAACAACCAAAGAATATACGACTGGATCGAGGTGAGGGTGTGGGTGCAGCACCCACAGGTCTGGGGGCTCCTTCCCTGCTCCCCCTCCCCCTCACAGCCCCCCTCTTCTCCAGGCCAACTTGAGTGAGCAGCAGGTCTCGTCCAACACATTTATCAGGACCCTGATGACATCCGTGTGCCACTCGGCCATCGTCTGTGAGTACCACAGTGAGATGGGGGTGTCCCCTTGCCCACACTACCTCCTTTCTCACACCCCATCTCCCAACAGTCGAGAACCCCTACCGTGTGGACGCTCTGGTGATCCGCAACCAAGCCAAGCTGCTGCAGAAGTACCTGCAGGACGAACAGAAGGAGCTCCAGGCCCTCTACGCCCTGCAGGCCTTGGTGGTGAAGTTGGACCAGCCTCCCAGTGAGTCTTGGGGACGGGTGGGCTGTGGAGGGTGGGTGGCAGACGTGTCCCCACCCCAGCAGGGTTGCTGGTGGCTGGGGAATGGCAGGAGCCCCCTTTGTCCCCTCTCCAGACCTGCTCCGGATGTTCTTTGACGCCCTGTACGATGAGGATGTCATCAAGGAGGAGGCTTTCTACAAGTGGGAGTCCAGCAAGGACCCGGCCGAGCAGCAGGGCAAAGGGGTGGCTCTCAAATCGGTGACGGCCTTTTTCACCTGGCTCCGGGAAGCTGAGGATGAGTCGGACAACAACTGAGCATCTGTGAGGAGGAGGAAGAGGAGGAGGAAGGAGGGAGAGAGAGAACAGGGCCCCCTGAGGAGCAACTACACCCCCAGCCCCCCTGGACTTGCTGATGCCGGGGCTGAGGGACCCGCTGTGCCCCCACAGCCCCTCCTCTCTCTTTTCGGTTCTTCTCCTCTCCCTCCTCCCCCTGTCCCGGTTCTGTTAGCGAGGCCTGTACTAGTTTGTCACGATGATAATAAATGGATGCTGACGGAGGCGGCTGTCACGGTGGGTCCCCTGAGGGCCCCCCCTCTCCCCGCTCCCAGCACAGGCACACCGGGTCTCCAGGAGTGGGGCAGAGCACCCCTGGACTTATGTCATGGGGAGGGGGGACGGGATGGGGACATGTTTCTCCCCTCCTCTCCTTCCTCTTCCTCCTCCCCACTTCTTGCTGAAATATAGAGAGATTATATATATATAAACTTATTAAATTTGGTTTGGGGACAGGAGCGTGATTTCTCCCCCTCCCCTGTCCTCTCTGTATTCCCCCATCACTGCCTGGCCCCACC
>NW_010199262.1:0-313 GCF_000695765.1 Mesitornis unicolor
GGACAGGGCTGTCACCTGCTCCAGGGCCTCGGCCAGGTGGCGGTCGAGGCGGCCCTCGCGCTTGCGCAGCTTGGCGCTGTCCCACTGCAGCCCCTCCACCGTCGTCCCCATCTCCAGCACCTTGGTCTCGGCCGAGGTGGCCTTGTCCTGCAGCTCGGCCAGCTGGGGGGACACGGGGACACTGGGGTCAGTGGGGACATTGGGGTTAATGGGGACATTGGGGACATTGGGGTTAATGGGGTCATTGGGGTCAATGGGGGACAATGAGGTCAAAGGGGTCACTGGGGTCATAGGGGCCAAAGAGGCCACTGGG
>NW_010199263.1:0-442 GCF_000695765.1 Mesitornis unicolor
GAGCCAATTGGATCAATACATTGAATTGGTGTCTTATGACCAGGCAAACTGGGGCTGAGCCCAACTGCTGCGTGTGTGAGAGGTATCCTTGTACAGCCAGGAGTCACAAGAGAGATGCTGTGTACCCGAAACCACAGCTCCAAGAGGGCCCCGAATCCATGGCTCCAAGAGGGCCCCAAAAAAGGCTCCACGAGGGCCCCAAAGATGCTCCAAAGAGGGCCCCAAAAAAGGCTCCCAAGAGGGCCCCAAAACCACAGCTCCACAAGGGCCCCAAAAAAGGCTCCCAAGAGGGCCCCAAAGATGCTCCAAAGAGGGCCCCAAACAAGGCTCCCAAAAAAGGCTCCCAAGAGGGCCCCAAAAAAGGCTCCCAAGAGGGCCCCAAAATCACAGCTCCACGAGCGCCCCCAAAACAGGCTCCCAAGAGGGCCCCAAAGATGCTCCA
>NW_010199264.1:0-540 GCF_000695765.1 Mesitornis unicolor
ACAAAGATCTTGGAAAATACAGGCACGTAAAATAAGGAAAAAGAAGCAATAATTTATATTTAAGTTAAGAGAAACACTCTTGGTTTTAATTAAAGGATGCAAGTCTCAACTGAGTCATTTAATTCTGGCTGGGATTTATGAGGATGCACTCACTGAACCGAGTTTGCGCTTAAAAATGCTTTTCATATTTGTTATTTCCTACAATTTACTACCTGAATTTAGGCATTCCCTAAAGCCAGAGGTGAATCATTGCCCTCAAAAGTGGAATTTCTGCTTGGGGACCAGGGGAGGATGCAATATTTGCTGCCATTCTCAGCCAAACCAGCAAATTCAAGTGCAACACCGCCTAAAATCAGCATTAACGTAGCACCCTCTGGTTTATTTGCTTATTGCGGCAAGGATGGGGATATTTTCCTAATCACTGATTAATAACTTGAATTTACGATAAGCCTTAAAGCAGCCTTGCAATGAAATGATGATACATGACAGTGCCAAACTTAAGGAAATCATGGCCCTTTCCCGGGGGCGAGGGGAAAAAGG
>NW_010199265.1:0-343 GCF_000695765.1 Mesitornis unicolor
CCCATAGATTCCCCCCTCCCCCCCCCACGCACACTCCAGCCCCACAACCAAATGAACACTCCAGGGCTGGGGGAGGGGGATGGGGGGGGTGTGCCCCATAGCGCTGCTGCTCTGCCCCATAACTTGTCTGTTCTGCCCCATAACTGTTCCATTCTGCCCCATAGATTCCCCCATTCTGCCCCATAGAGCCTCCATTCTGCCCCATAGATGCCTTATCATGCCCCATAGACTCCTTGCTGCCCCATAACCACTCCATTCTGCCCCATAGATCCCCCATTCTGCCCCATAGATTCCCCTATTCTGCCCCATAGAGCCCCCATTCTGCCCCATAGAGACCACATTC
>NW_010199265.1:471-759 GCF_000695765.1 Mesitornis unicolor
TACCCACCCCATTCTGCCCCATAGAGCCCCCATTCTGCCCCATAACCACTCCATCTTGCCCCATAACCACTCTATTCTGCCCCATAGACTCCATCCTGCCCCATAGATTTCCCCCCATACCACCCTCCAAGCTGGGACCAAAGCACCCCTCCCACTTATGGGGCAGCCCCACAACTTATGGGGCAGCCCCCCAATAAACCCGTGACCCATAGCGGCCCAGTCTTTATTTTTTCTGGGGTGGGGGGAGGGGAAGAACAAAAAAAACCACAACAAAAACGGGGGATGGGG
>NW_010199266.1:0-2771 GCF_000695765.1 Mesitornis unicolor
TACTGGAACCTGGGGTTGTTCCTGCCCATATCTGCTATGGTGTGTGAGCTGGAAATGGTGGGAAGCTAGGAGGGTACCAAGGAAGGCATTGTAGATGCTCATCATTTTTTTAAACCTTCTTTAGGCCTTTGTTCTTTGTTGCTGTAGGAGGTGGGTACTGGGGTAAGGTAGGTATTTGGTCTGACTCAGTATACCTGTCTCATGCAGGAGATGCAGAGCAGCTTTCAACTGTTAGTAATCAGAAAAAGCCAAACAGACATGTGTGGGAGAGATACAAGCAAAGGTTAATAAAGCCTTTCATCCAACTTCCAAAGGATCCAAGAGTGTTTGCTATGTATGGGAGTCATCATTTTGTCAGAAGAGCTTTTCAACCAGCAGTGTGAGTAGAGAGAGAACGTAAGGAGAGGAATGCGAGGAATACTTTATTATGGTTACAAACCACCTCTAATGGAACTAAGAAATGTTTATGAACCAGCTTTATATGTAAACAGAACATGGGCTAGAAGTAACTGTATTCAGTATCTTAAAATATCAGAAGTATTTATTACAACATTACTCGAGACTCAAAGCAACATAATTGCTTTGCAGAACATAGAAGCTCTATTTCTCCTTAAAGCATGCTGCTTCAATTAAGTATTCCTTTTGTGTATTCATTCAATATTCATTTTGACTGCTACTTCTATACTATGTAAAGGAAAAATGAGTAGTTAGAGGAACTCATGGTAAAAAAAAAAGCCAGAAACGGTTTGGAGGAGGAACTGTTTTAAAACTGAATAATGTTTTGAGAATTAGCTTAAGTTTATAATAAGCCTAAAGGAAAGGTTTTCATTACAGGTTATGAAGCCAGATAGTTCTGCACTGTGAGCTGTCAGCCATTCATGTTTGTGTATGTGCTAGCATATACTTCAGATTATCACCTTGCAGCACTACTGCAAGCTGGAGGCTCTCAATAGCTTTGGTATAGAGTGTTTTTCAGGGTGTTATAGTTCTGTACATTCAAATAACTTTGGGAAGAAATATGGCATGAGAACTGTGAGTCCTGATGCAGTTTATTTTAAAACTTAATTGCCACTTAGCCAGAGCAGCAAAATAAATATTAAACATATTTGTCCAGTGGCAAATATGGTGAGTTGGGTTTTTTTAAGTGTTTAATTAAGTTCTCAGACCTGTCAGGTGGATGAAGACCTAGCATCATATTAAATAAAGAAGAAAATTTTTGAGACCATTTTGTTTCTTTCTGTATTTTTTTTGTACTATAGCAATAGATACTTTTCACCCTCTCTGTAACAGGTGAGGAAAAAAAATCAATATCTATTATAAATGTCACAATGTTAAGGCAGAAAAAGCAGAAAGCAGACAAAAAACTCCTCTACTAAGTGAAATGTGGTGTTAAAACTACCATGAATTATGGCACAGAAGGCCACTGCATCAAAACTGGGAAAGCATGTTAAATTGCACATTTTTTCTTATGGAATATGCAACCATGTTTTAGACACACCAGTATTCTAATAAAGAAAAAGAGTACTTGCTGGAGGGAAATAAGTAAAATCTGTTTCCAGTAATTTGTGAAGGTTCTAGTATGAAAATGCTCAGTTAGGGAAACACTGAATAAGCATTACACTTTTTGTGGTTTTGATGTCAGAATTTCAACTGGTATGGTTATTCTTAGGTTTTATTTCCTGTTTGTTACACTCATGGTTTTAAAAGAAATTTGAACACAGATGGATAATGTTAACTACCAAGCCATTAATGGTATAAGGAACATTTGTGAGTGTATTTTCCCAATAGATACTAATAGGGGAAAAAATAAAAGGGCCTACACTTATGAAGTGTTTTAACAATTATGTGCACAGCTAGAAAGATATTTAAGTGGGTGATTGTTGTATACTTCCAAGTTTGCCTTTATATTTATCCCATTGTTTGAATGTGGGCCCTGAATATCGGGGAAACAATGTGAAAATTGTAGGTTAGTTTAATCTACATCACTGTTTTTAATGTTAATTTTTATATTTTCTTCTTGATTTGAGAAATATGAACAACTTGTTCTTCAGATTTTGTAAGTATTTGAACTGCAGTGTGGCTTACGCTCTTATCTTCCTTACACTATCAGGAGATTTAAAAAATTGACCTAGGAGTCAAATCATTTGCAGGCATATTTGATTCTCCGGTATCTTCCTCTGAATCACAGACATTGTGTTTTATCATGTTGAGAACCCTTTCCTTTTTTATCTCTCTTCCATATCCTGAATCCATTTGCTTTGATGTAGACACTGCCTTGTGTGTTCTTTTCAGCACCTGAAAGAGAAGCAGAGAAAGACAAAAGCATTCAATAGCAGTGACAGTCAAGGTGATCCATAGCAGTCCTGGAGGGGAGAGTTTGCTGGCAAACAGAGCAGGCAGCAACTCACACAGCACCCAGGGAGTCCCGCCATGGGTGGGAAAGATGCAAAAATAAAGGTTTTGTCTATCTATGATCTTCTGTTGTCTTGGCACTCCCGATAGTATAAATTACAGAATCTGTCTCTCCAAATGTGGCCAGCTTGTCATGTTGGCAGCATCTCAGATTCTATATTAAAAAAAAAAAAGCTATCAATAATTTATCTAGAATTATGTTGTTTTGTTGTCTAACTTCTTTCCAGTGTAATAGGCAACATGTCTGTATCAGTAAGACTCAGTTTCCTGTTAAGACTTTTGCAATCAGCTACTTACTGCCTGTGATAAAAATACTCCGTTGTGGCAGGCGGTGGTTTTTCTTTTCCGCCATAAACCTG
>NW_010199266.1:2802-16332 GCF_000695765.1 Mesitornis unicolor
CCATAATCGTGTAAGCAAATATAGATAATATAAGCATACAGTACCAAGTTATAGACATGCTTATCATATTTTAATTTAGCCAAGCAGATCTGCAAGTGATTTTGCTGGCATTGCTGAGGCTGTTATATTCTTGGTGTCCTGCTATTCATCCTACTCCTTGACCAGCTCTGCTATCAGGAGCTGCAGTTTGCATTCCCTGTCATCTCCCAGGTCCTTCAAAGACTTCTTGATCTGTGTCTTTTTGACCTCTCTCAAGATTTACTGCTTAGGCTTGAACTGCATCTTTTAATACTGGCGTCCTTCTGACACTCAGCCCCGTATCACCCAGTTAACCTTCTTGGCCTCCATTGCAACCATCTCATAATAGAAAGATATTTGAGGTCTCCAATATCTGGTAAGGTTAGCTTGTTTCTGAACGTAGCAAAAGTAGATTTCTGCTAATCAGTCTCTCAATAGTCTCTTTAAATACAATCCTCTCAAAATACTGAAAACTAAGCTGCTCATTGTCTTGTGCAGTCCGAGTCTCTCTGGCATTAAACTGTTAATGCTACTTACAGGCACCAAACCAGTAACAAAAAATGGGTCAAAACCAGTTCTCACTGTGAGTACAGCAAAGTTCAGATGGAATCAGTGGTGCAACCCTCAGCTGTTAAAAATGGGAGTAATGTCTTGCGCAGTGTTTTAAGATGTGTTTTGAGTTTTATGTTTGAGGATAGTTAGGGGCTTTTATCTATTTTTTTGTATTTGCATGTGAAGAAAAGCTCAAGGGATTTTCACATAGGCTTATCTGCCCTGGATCAAAGTTCAAAATAAGTTAATTCTTCTTCAGATAGTGATAATTTTAATACCTGAAACAATATTATTATATAAGATATTAAGTACTATGATAGCTTACTTTGTGCTCAGCTGCAAAGCTGTCAGTGCTTTGTGGCAGTTTTGTCTTGATTTTTTTATCTCCATTGTGATGATTTCCTGAAATTTCGGAATAAACTTGCTGTAATGCTTAATTCACTTATTTTCTTGCTCCCTAACAAAAATAAATGTTAATCCTTCAGAAGCTTAGAGGGAATCTTAATATTGTATTTTACAGTAATCTCTTTAGAAGACAAAGAATTACAAATGACATTTTAAACTCACTAAGACTTCAGTGACAACTCCCAACAATAAAAAAGAAACAAGCTTACTATTTATTTCTGTAACTGCCATTTGTAATATGCTGATTAAACGATGAGCCGATAAACAGTGGTATTTTCATGAGACAAGTATAGCTCACTACAGGTAAACTGTGACTCATTCATCTAAACACGTTTAAAACAAAATCCTAAGAAAAACTGCTTTGCAGTTTGCAAAGCAAACTTTGCTGCAGCAGCTTTTTTTCCCAGTGCGAGATGGTTTGAGTGCACATCCCATTGCCCAGGCATAACTGGATCAGTGCACAACAGGGAGAGCAGTGTCTGCGTGAAGACTGCCTCAGTGGGAAAGAGAGAACCTAAAGAATATACATAAAGAACAAATTAAAACATCATATGAGGCCTTGATTAAGCTCGACAGCTTTCCTAAAGACTTTCTGTTGTTGTTACTAGTATTTAACATCAGCTGAGGATTTGTGAAAGAGCCACCCTCCACCTCTTGTAGCACGTAAGTGTTGGTGGTGGGAGAGATTCTTTATGTTGCATTCTGCTGATCTTCCATTGCTGAGTTGCCTATCTGTGCTACGCTAGTTCCTGCGCTATTAATTTTATCCAAAATTTCACATTTACAAATGTTGTGGTAAATGTACTGCCCATAATAATGATATAATATGAAAAGCATGTTGCAGGTGATCTCTATGTGGTTTTCTTATACTTCTAAGCCTCAGTCTTCACTGATTTTTCATCATGTAGCTTCAGTGATGTCTTGACTAGCAGGCAAAGAAACATTGTAAGCGTGTGCTGGGTGCTTTCTCTTCAAACTGTGGCAATGAGAAAAAAAAATTGACAGTGGATTAGGACTACTTTGGGATGCATTTCTTGTTAATTTGACAAAGCCACAAAGCCCCTTTACTCAGCTCAGAGACATTTAAATTCCTGCTTTTCTGTGATTATTTTTAAATGAGAAAAACATCTGGCCTTGATGCTTGCAATGTGTTCAGGGCCACTTAAGTTAGGAGTGCTAGAAATATCTTTTTTTATTATTATTATTTTTATTTTTAAAGCTAAAGAAAGTAACAAAATGGCAATTCCTCTTCTTCCTTCCAAATAAAATAAATGGGTTAAAGCAAGCTGTTGAGATTGCTGAGATATTCATAGGCATTTCAAAATTAATTCATTGAAAATTAGCTTGAAACTGTTATTCTAAAGAAGCATTGAGTAGGGAAGTGCTAAGGCTTTTTTTTCTCTCTTTGTTTTTCTTTTTGTATATCTTCCACAACCCCAAAGAGAATGGTAAGGGTTACACTTTTTTGTTCCTGGTTGGCGTTACATTTGTTGAAGAAGTGGTTGGTGGAGCCATTTGCAATGATGGGGGAGATAGCATAGAAAAGAAAGAAAGTTTTAGAGTGTGGGGTGTATGTCAGGGAGCAGGTGGCCAGACTGGAGGGGGAGAGGAATTTTTAGAGGCTGGAGAGCACAGGACAGAGTTTGCTGCCACTCAAAGGTCACTGTTCAAGAGGGAAGCACAGAGTCACCATGGGGGCTCAGCAGGCACTGGGACAATTGTGTATATCTCATTTATTTTTTTTGTTTCTTGCATTTTCTTTCAAATTTCTTTCTTTAACACCTTCCGCCTCTACAAGTTTTAAGTTTGTGTGCAAATGAGATTTGGTTTGGTCAAGTGTGGAAGCCCTTTAGCCTTTTGAGCAAGTTCACTAAGGAGGAAGCCTAAACGAGCTGTGGCTCTCTTTAGGGCCCTGTCATAGTCATATAAAGAAGCATACAGTACAGTAAAAATTTAAGCATTTGGTGTACTTTTAGCCTTGTATTCTAAATGGATTATTTTATGTTTAAACTTAAAAATCAAATTAACATAGATAAGGGGGAGTGTCAGATACATCACTAATAGCTCAGTGTCAACAACTACGTGAACCTGGAGGTGATAAGTAGTAGTTTGCTGAAAGGTTCATGTAAATGTCGTTTGTTGGTACTCATTGGCAATGCTTTTATAAAATTGCATACTACTTCACAGTATAATAATGCAGTTTAATACATAAGCCTATCTATGCACCTCATCGTTATTTTGGAGCCAGTTCTAAAACCAACGTTCTTGTAATCTAATAAAAGAACTTGGTTTTGTCCAATTATCACACTCACAAGCAGATTTTTTTTTCATAGGCAAAGGCAATGTTCAGGTATTGAAGCTGAGATTTTTATCATTTGCATTAGTATAGACATTTCAATGAATTGGATTGAAGATACTTAGATGTCAAGCACAATTTTTATCTACAACGTGATTTCTTAGATAATTGCTGATTGGAAATTTGGTAGAATCTCAAATGGGCAAACTCTTCATCTGGAGTACAGTAAAGACCTGATCTTTAAAAAGAGGATTTTCTTCATTGAACACACATAGTATACACAAGGTGCAGTGATCTGATAAGACAGAAATTTGTAGTTTGCAAGATAAAAGATTTAGCTTTATTTCAATCATGATTATTTTAGTATCTCAGCTTTAGTTGGAAACTTCTGCAGTCTTTATTCTTTCAAAGTTGGCAAGTGTTAAAAGTGGTACTCTGGGGAAATAATATCTCTTAACTCAGAGTAAATACACCTAAATTAGTTAGAAAAAATTAGTAAATTGGTTAGAAATAAAGTAGGGTGATCTTGCTGAAATGGAAACTGAGATGTATTTGTATTTAATCTAAATTTATTTTTCTGGATAGCTAGCTAAACCTTGGAAACCCTAATTCAAACTTAATCTGCAAAAAATATGCAGGAGTTTCCATGGGCTGATTCGGTCTCTGCCAGCTGGCATTGCTATGGAGTGTTAATGCTTAAGATTTTAGAACTACAAACAAACTATTCAGCTGCAGTGTCCAATTAAAAATGAGGCAAAGAGGAGCAGAGGCTGTCTATAACCTATCATCAGCCCATTCCCAGACTGCTACTGAAGTTAATGTTGGATGAACAGCTGAAAATTGTGTTGAAGTCAATTAGAGTTTTTAAAGCTTATAGGACTCAGTAATAAGATGTGGCTTCATGTTCCTTCCAGTTATTCAATAAGAAGGTGTTGTAAATAATTTGTACCTGCCATAGTTTGTTTAACTTACTTTTGTGCAATATCAGAATTATTCTCTTAAACTGCTTTGGAAATACCAAAGGCTCAACCCAGCATCTCCCACAGCTTTACTAGCACAAATAGTATTGTTACTGAGGTCATTCAGATAAATGAGGACTGTGTGACCTGACCCCAATTTCTTCATGGAGCATGAGCACTCCACAGTCAGAGAAAATGTCTTCTGTGTAACCAACTGTCTGCAGACAGATATCTTTTCTGAGGGGAAATGCTTACCTTTTTTTTTTTTCCTGAACTGCTTGCTCTTTTCCTCTTTAGTAAGTCAATGCATGGTGTGTAAGAGGGGAGGTCTTAAAAAAACTTGAACAATATAGGTTTTTACCTCCTCTAATTTGTGGATTTTATTAGTTGAATCAGGTGAATACTACAGTTTCTAATAATGGAAAAAAACAACCATTTCAGCTTTCAAGGATACAGGTTTTTATTGGTTTTGTTGACACTAATAATAGCAACATGTCAAGAATTTACCATGGACCTTAGAGATTTAAAAAAAGCAATAACTTCTGTTGTTTGGAGAGTTACCAGCTGGTATGTTCTCTTTTAATTTTTATTTTAGTTATAATAAAGGAAAGAATAGAAGTGGCCTATCTGAAATTGTGCCTATTTTTCAAAATTTATTATGTTTTTGTTCTCATTATTTAAAACGATATGGAAGGAAGAGAATGTGATATTAATTGGCATCAGGGTATAAAAAGTAGTGGAGTAGAATTAAGAAGCAAAACCCAAAACAGTCCAGGAAATTCATCTAGGTGAGAAAAAACTTGATTAATGCATTGAAGGAGAGGACTTTGACTCCTGTCTTGCTAGTCAAAAAATGCACGATGACTTTGTGATTGCTTAGTTACCTAATGTGATTCCTGTTTATGTTCCTCAAATGAAATAATCAATTTGTCCAGGACAAAAAGTGAAATGGACCTATAAAAATATAAATAGGAGAATAAGAATAATCCCATACTTGTTTCATGTTTCCAAGTTTGAATTTCTCCAAGACTTAAGTTGTTAGAGACGAAGGAATTACAAAACTAGTTCTGTGTGTTTGACTTTGTACCATGGCAGAAAACATTTAAGCGTGCAATGTTAGCATCTTTTTTTGTTTTCCAGGTCCATGGGGGAGATGCATGGGAGATGAATGTGGTCCAGGTGGCATCCAGACGCGAGCGGTGTGGTGTGCCCATGTGGAGGGCTGGACTACTCTGCCCACGAACTGCAAGCAGCCAGAGAGGCCAGAAAACCAACAGAGCTGTTTCCGGGTCTGCGACTGGCACAAGGACCTGTATGACTGGCAGATTGGCAGCTGGAATCAGTGCCGGCCTGTCCTTTCCCGGAGCCATGAGAAACCCCTGGAGTGCCTCAGAGGGGAGGAAGGGATCCAGACAAGGGACATCACTTGTATCCAGAAGTCCAATGGGGTGCCGGCCGAGGATGTCATTTGTGAGTACTTTGAGCCGAAGCCCCGCCAGGAGCAGGCATGCCTCATCCCATGCCGGCAGGACTGCATCGTGGCTGAATTTTCCCCCTGGTCAGAGTGCTCCAAGACCTGCGGCAATGGGCTTCAGCATCGAACTCGGCATGTGGTGGCTCCACCGCAGTTTGGTGGGTCTGCTTGTCCTAACCTCACCGAGTTTCAGATCTGTCAGTCTAGCCCGTGTGCTGCTGAAGAAAGCCTGTATAGCCTAAACGTGGGACCCTGGAGTGCATGCTCAGTGCCCCACTCAAGACAAATAAGGCAAGCGAGGAAACGAGGGAAGAATAAAGACAAGGAAAAGGACAGAGAAAAGGCAGTTCGGGATCCTGAGGCTCGTGAGTTAATTAAGAAGAAAAGGAATCGAAACAGACAGAATAGACAAGAGAACAAATATTGGGACATACAAATTGGGTACCAAACCAGACAGGTCACATGTACTCACAGAAATGGGAAAAATACTGCTCTGAGGTAATTGCTATTTCTTAATTTGCACATTTTTATTCTTCTATGTTTAAAGTAAAGCATGCGTAAGTGCAGACTGGTATTATTTTACACAGTCAGGCTCTTCTCAGTGATAGCCAATGATAGGACAAGGGGAAATGGGTACAGGCTGGAGCATAGGAGGTTCCACGTGAACATGAGTAAAAACTACTTTACTGTGAGGGTGACAGAGCACTGGCACAGGCTGCCCAAAGAGGTTGTGGAGTCTCCTTCCCTTGAGACATTCAAAACCCACCTGGATGTGTTCCTGTATGACCTGGTCTAGGTGATCCTGCTCTGGCAAGGGGGTTAGGCTAGGTGATTTTTCAAGGTCCCTTCCAACTCTTAACATTCTGTGATTCTGTGAATCCTGAGACTCAATATTCAGCACACACTACTTCCAATATGAATGTCCCTGATCAAGCTCAAGAGGTTTCTATGACATCAAACATGCAAACTGTGCTGATGATCATACTAAGCATCATGTAAATGTGCACTGCTGAACTGCGCTAACTCCCTGGCCTGTGTTTGTCTAAATTTATTTCCCCCAAAAGCTTTAAGTTATTTGTCAAATGTCTGCTCTGTTTCTGTGGGTTCAGGGAGGTTTTTGCTCTTTAACAAGTCATATGTGTTTGGAAGAGGTGATGTTACTGCTTTTAAGACTCTGGGCACAAAGAATAGCAGGAAACTGGACTGGGTCTGACTCACAATAAAAGTAGAAAACAGAGAAAGGTACTGCATGAGAAGGTAGTATCTATTCTTTCCAGAGCCTTTTGTTTTGAAATAGGAGAGCATAAAATATTGCTTGCCATATCCTATGGCAAAATTCTGAAAGGAAGACTGTGCAACCTCTTTGTTTCTTCCATGTACTTCCTCTTTTTCTTTATCATCTGCACCTTTATGATGCCTGTCTTCCCCCGCCACCGATAATTTTATTTATTTATTTTATTTATTTATTTATTTATTATTTTACTTTTCAAGGGTTTTGACAGTCACAGAGGTTTTGATAACTCTTTCCACAGGCTTTTGCAACTGTATTAGCTTCCATTGTTTGTTTTATCTGGTGTTCTCTTGTTAGCTCATGTTTTTTTCCTTCCTATCCCCTAGAATGTTTTTGTCTATTTCAAAAATCTGCTTTCAGTCTAGTCTACCCTTTTTTTTGTCTTTTATGTGATTCTTCCTATTTTCTTCCCTCTAGTTCAATGCATGATTAATAAATTTTGCTTCAACTGTGAAATGACTAAGACATCTTGCTGAATGAGGCTGACACTCACTGCTGCTAGGTTGGTGTTTATGAACTTTTTTCAGGGTATTTTACTTTGGAGTTTTCATTGTGCCAATTAAACATTCTATCATCGAACTTCACTTCAACCTTTCCTATTAGAAACTTTATGGTATCATTTTTCAAGTGTAGTAAACAGTTTTCAAGTATATTTCATTTCAGGATAGGACCTAGCAGTAACACATGAAAATTATGAGAGGTCCCTGACTTAAGGGAAGAATTGAAAAGTTTGGGTTGTTTGGGTAGAAGAGGCAACATATGAGTGAAGATGTGAAGCATCTACAGTATGTGAAAATATATTACTAAGAAGAATGGAATGAGCTATTTTCTATACATTATAGATGTATAGGAAAAGCAATAATGGGCTAATTACAGTAGCACTGAATGAGCTTAAACTTCTCAACACTAGGAATAGTGGAGCTTTGGAAAAGATTTCCTGGGGAATGTATGGTGCCTCCATCTTCAAAGGTTTATAAAAGCAGGCTAGTAATGCATGTGCCAATAATGACAAACCTTGAGTAACCTTTGGTTAGGGAAGAGGGATTGACTGCATAGTTTTTGCAGTCTCTTCTAGCTGTGGTTTTCTACACTTCTTTCAGATTTTGGCCCACATGTGGATGAATGTCTGCACAAGGAATCTCAAAATCAGCTTGCTCAGGCAGTCCCAGCTGTTGGTTCCAGAACTGTCACAGTGCTGGTACAGGGAAAAGGTTGCCTTTACCTCTTCCTTTTCCAGCCTTACATCATGCAGGCCACACTATGTCTAGTCAAGGAGCATCATTACCCTTTAAATACAGGAAATAATTTATCAAACATATCAGTTGCTAGCAGATAGCAGCAGCCAGTCTGAAATTTCCCAAACTTTTATAAGGTTAAACAAATAATTCAGAACTACCATATTAAAAAAAATAGGAGGAGAAGGGAACATTTATGTGCTGAGGCTCTGATAAATGGTAAGAGAAAGTAAAAATATAATTGGAAGTCAATGGCATATTTTATTCATCATCTTTACACACACTCTTGAATTCACTCAGATTAGTAATGCTGTCTTAATTTCAGTTACCTCAGTTTATTATACCATATATGCACATTTCAGGCTACAGCAGGGAAATGGGTGAAACCCTCTTGCCTGAGGCAGTGAAACAATGGATAATACAATGTAAGACCAATTCTTCACAGGAGAAAAAAATTATACAAATGATGCAGTGGGCATTTTGCTGTCCAATGGATATAATTCTATGTTGTAAACGCACAAAGGGTTTCTAATAGTCTTCCCATCAAGTTTAACATAGAATCTTTTTTTTCTAGTTGCATGGTGAAAACAAGAAAATCTGGTTAAATGACTCATGTGAGAAATTCTGGAACTGACGCCTTGCCTTTTGAGAGACCTATCTATGTACATCCTCTATATATCCATTTGTTTCATTTACACTGCACTCCTTGCTGAGTGGTCAAATGCTTTAATCTATGATTGGCATTTCAAAGTCTCAAACAATAGAATTATTTTTCTGCCCAGGTTGTCAGTACAGCCAGCTCAAATGATTTTATAGTCTCCATCACCTAGTAACTGTGTTACTAAATAATATACGTAAGTAAGGTGACTGGAAAACCTGCCATGCTCATGTGAAATGCTCTTTAGCTTGAATAGTGCATTTTCAGGGAGTTTTGATTTTTGCAATCAGAAACAATCAGCCCCCTGGCAGCATGACTGAAAGAAGAAGAAAAGGCCTCAGGCAAGTAATATTTTTTGCAGAGGTAGCAAAATTGGTATAGTATAAAAAGGATTTCAAGAAACGAGTTTCAGAAGGGTGCTCCAGAGAAAATGGTTCTGTAATGCTGTCAGCAAAACTTCAAAAAGGCAAATTCTCTTGACACTTCAGCACACCAGGCATGGTAAAGAGAAGTGAAACAAGAAAATCAAAGTGTAATTTATACACTTTATTGCCGAGTGAACAATACATAGTCTCCCGTGAAGGATGAAATATTGGATTTTGTATTGCTTGTTCTGCAATAATGTACGTGTTATATGGCCTGTCCTTGCTTCATGTTTCCCTTAGTCTGAAATTCTGGGGCACTGAAAATATTTAAAAAATAGAAATGTTGAAGAAGAAAGAATTCAGTAATTAAAGCTGACTTATAAAATGACTGTTCTGGATAGCTAAAAAGCCCTGAAGAGCATTGCTGTTAGTGTAGAAGATAGTACAGATCCTCTGAAATGTTGGGGGTTTTTTTTGGTAAAAATTGAGTTTGCCAGAGTTCTCACAGAGAGCCATTAGACAACAAGCTGTCAACGCAGAAAAATGTAAAACGTGTAAAAGTTCTTTTTGAGTTACAGATCTGTTGGCACTATTACAAGTTGTGATGATTGTACCTCACATTAAACTTCTCTTATTTTATTGTAATACATACTCCAGTTTTCCTTTCTTTCTCTGCCAGATTGTTACTATTGGATCTCAAACATTTCTTTATATTTTTCTTCCTGAGTAGACTTTTGGGGGAAGGTTTAGTAAAAATGTTTTGGCTTTTTTTGTAAGTCTAAGAAAAATAGTTTGGTTTAGCGGTTTTTAATTCATACAACCTTTTTACTGAGATGCTTTACTGAGAACCCACTGAACCGGGGAAAGGATTTGATATTTGGAAGGATGGGAGCAGGTTATGAGCAGAGACAGTTATAACTGTAAGAACATGGAACAGAACGAGAGTATCCCCTTGGCCTGTATGTTTCTGCACTTCAGCAAAGATTTTGCAATTCACTGACAAAGCACATCAGGTTCCCCTGTAGCAGCTGGGACACAGGCGTGGGGACAGCCTGCAACTGCTAAGAATTATTGGGCTCAAATGGCTTCAGAGAGGCTGCAGTTAAAGCAGTGCTGCAAGGATAAAACTGCCTTTAAAAAAAAATATCCCAGGAATTTCTGTTCTATTTTCTTTCTCTTTTTCCTTTCATTCAGATATGGCTTGTTTATCTTGCTTAAGCTAGGACCAAAACACCCTTGTCTGAATGGGGGGAGAAAGGGAAGAGACCAAGTAGGAAACTGTGCCCACTAGCTCTTTTACTGCAGTCCCAAGAACTGGTTAATATTTCCTTCGCAACACCTCTGTGGCAGAGACCTGTTTGTGAAGCTGAACATTATTGATGGCTAGAAGTAAGAATTCAAGAAACAGTAAAATTTTAGATATATTCAGGGCTTTTATTTCTTTGTTGGGAAATAACCTTATGCAATAAAAGCAGTGGAACATAATGGTGGGAAAGAAAAGCAACCAGCATTTAAGAAATGCTGTCCAGTTTCTGGGCAGGTTGGTTTAGTCCCTTTGCACATTTGATCATCTAGAACTGTGTTTTGTTTATTTCACCTCTGTCCTTCTCAGAAAGTAATTGTTTGTTGTCTGTTTTCATCCTCCTCACTGATTCTGTGCACTCATGCAGTATGTAGCAAACTATATCTGCACCTTGTAATGAATTGAACTGTCTTGGAAGTTTGCATAAGGGTCTCCATACAGCGCTTTACTAACTTTGAAGTTTGACAGTGTGAGCTTTTATTTATTCTGATATTATAGTTGAGAAGTGAGAGATGGCAGTAAGGCCAAAATTATTGTATTCTTGCTGATTTTGGGCATGCAGTTTGAAGTATATACTACCTGATTTTTCAGCTTGCTTCACATAGATCTGTATCTGTGTAAATCACAGCCACGGAAAGGGTTATGTGTGTTAAGATGGCCAAGGTGGAGTGACTCCAGGGAGACAGGCCGTGGGAAGGAGGGGGACTAGATATGCAGAGAGGATAGGCTGCAGAGTTGAAGGAGCATAAGCAACCTTTACCTTATTCTTTGAGGACCTGAAGGAAATGTGCATGTCTGCAGGTGTGTTTTATGCTATTGGAAAGGCATCTCTGCAGCTGCCTTTGTAGGGGGAGCCTCCAAGCTCGCCGCACTGTAAGGGTTTAGAAGCCATAAGTGTTTCAGTAACAGTATACCTGTAAATATCACATATTTGGATAATGAGCTATATACAGTCTTGATAAGTTAACTTGGAATTACTCATGCTGCTAACAAATGGAGAACAGGGATGAGAACAGTTGTATTGGAAGAAAAACCTCTTGATAACTAAAAAGTGCAGGGTAATTGGCAGATGCATTGGGATAATGAAAATATAAAATACTAATAAAGAAACAGGGTGCAAATGTATTGCTTTCCTACTATTTTCCACTTTGCTTTTAGAATTTCCATGAATTTGAAAGTCAGAAGCATCCTGTAGATTTTTAATGGGATTTTGGTGGAGACAGTAGTTTCTGTGGATCTGCATAATATTTATCCACTGGGTGTTTCTTTCTATTCTAAGTACCTGCTCCATCATCTTACTGAGGCTGCTGTTTTGACAGTGGCTTGTCAGTATTGCTATACATTTGACATACCATGCCAAAATGTAGGTTTAAGGTGGAAGTGTATACACTGTGCTGAATAATTAAAACAACAGCAATGAATCATTTCTTTCTCCACATCATATTTTAACTCTTTTTATATAGTGAACAGTTGTTCTGTCATTTAGATGTATGACATTAATATATTTCTGTGCAATGCATCAAGATTGGATGCCTTTCTAGAATACATTTTTTATTCAAATACATGTAATTGGTCTTAGCAAAATATAATAGCTTGTAATGTAATGAGAGTCAAACTACATGTTCTGATAATGTCTTGTGGCCATAAATCCTATGAATGAATGGATGAATTCTATGAATGAATTCTATACTGAATTTTTAGCCTTAATATGCCTTCAATATGCCTAAATAAATAAAATTCCCAGAATATGAATCAAGCACTACTTTCCTAAATTTTGGACATCTTTATATTTGTATCATACCATTGTAAATAGTCCTATAGGGAACAAATTAGAATGTATTATTTGTTTAGAGGTATTTTATTCTTTCTGTTACGTCACTGCTAAGCATAGTCTGGGACATAGATAATTCTCCTGTTTTCTCAATGATCTTTATGAATTTATGATACAGCACATGAACATCTTCCTGGGAGATGCTGTCCCCAAGGAGTGGAGGACTGCACTGAATGGGAAATCACAGAGTTGGGTACTTCAGTGCCTAACTTTCAGCAGTTCCCACTGAGAATAAAACGTCCAGCCTACCTCCTAATATTGATAGCTTTTTTCCAAGCACTGGAGACTGAAATGGAACCAGTGATATTGTCAAAGCTAAGCACCATTATATGGAAAAACATAAAATAATACCTGGAATACAATTAATATTAGTAACATTTTTTGCCATACATAGTTTTTGTATTTTAACTTCAATATTGCATATTTTTATTCACAAAATTTGGCATTGTGTTTAATTTTCCTTTGCTGATTACTCCATGAATCTAACTGTTAGTTAGGGTCGAAGTAAATGCTGGTTAATGCTATGTATCAAAATTTCCCACTAAGAAATGGAAATCCCTCCCAAAAAACTTTAATATATCAAAAAAGTTTTAGTAAACCATCTGTATAGACTATTGCCGCATAATTTGCTGTATCAATTTTAAAATTAGCTATAGCATGGGATATGCATATATGTCACTGTATTGTTGAACTGTGAAAGGTAGTGCCTCTCTCTAAACATTTCTGCTTTCTTGTCTCCTTGAACACACATAGTATCTGCAACAGCCCCACAGCATCTGTTGTTACCACTTGTTTGGATGTAGGAGAAACTCTTGTTGATTTGCCTGTGTCAGATGATACGTTTTTCTTTCACACAGTAGCTGTAATCTCTGTTTTCTTTTCTCCCATAATGTAGAAAGTCTGAGTGGCTCTGTTTTTTTCAAAACTATTTTGGCCGTGCATCTTTTTTTGGCAGAATTAGAGCTGTGAAAGGATCATGGGAAAGTAGCCTTGTGAAAAGCACTTAGGTGGACAGTACTTGAATTGTAAATGAATAAAAGTAGCCTCATTGTTTGTGAGATTATAACAGCCCATTATGCTGTGGGGTACTAACAGTTTCCCAGAACAATGTACAATATGACCAATACGAAACAGTGCAGCTGT
>NW_010199266.1:16363-16576 GCF_000695765.1 Mesitornis unicolor
AGGGAAAATACATCAGTACTATGTCATGAGGGATACTCATTACATTTGTCACTAAGAAAAAATACAGACACTGTATTTTCACTAACTTCTTTAAAGAAACAAGTGTGTACCAGCCATAAACTAACTCTCAAGGATGACTAGGCTTTACATTTTATATCGTGACTCATGAGGGTTATCTAAACTCTGGATTTAAATCAGCTTTCTACTATTCCT
>NW_010199266.1:16592-19052 GCF_000695765.1 Mesitornis unicolor
GCTGACTAGGACATGCTGATTAAACAGATTTTTTTCTTTATTTAATTTTATTTATGAGAAAATAAGCTGGTTTTTCTCTATAATAAAGATTTTATCACAATCTTTTTCAAAATCCAACTATACTTTTGATCCAAGAATTATATAGATTTCATTTGATTGTGTTGCTTTAGAGGTTAATGCATCCAACAGGCGTATGAGAGGAGGCTATATGAGAAGAATGCTATATGAGAAGAAGGTAAATAGCTTGTTACATCACATTAGGACACGGTGCTTGATTGTTGTGTCCATATGTTAACTCCAAAATCCCTATTACTTATACAGAGCATCTTTTAATATTCCATGGTAGTCAGATAGAACA
Organism: Mesitornis unicolor; assembly: GCF_000695765.1. Classification (NCBI taxonomy): domain Eukaryota; kingdom Metazoa; phylum Chordata; class Aves; order Mesitornithiformes; family Mesitornithidae; genus Mesitornis; species Mesitornis unicolor. Next base: position 16,951 of record NW_010199266.1, read on the forward strand.
AGGAGAAGATCCTACACATGCAATATTATGATACTAATTTAGTCCTAAATAACAGAAAGGATTAATATTCAGCATGAATATTACTGAATTTCCTCCTGACCGGTAGAGTGATTATTGGAGAGATAACATAGAAAACAGCACACATGGGTACATCTATTTCAAAAGTTGATTTGACCTTCTGACCAGACCACACTATTCCTGTGAGGTATTTTAGTTAGAGGGTGAGGATCTAGGCTGTAGGACTGCCCATGGGTAGCCAGATTTCCCAGCAGTGTAGGCCTAAGCTTTTCTAGGATGTGATGCTAATGAGTAGTGTAGTACCTGTTTTACTCCTTCACTATGAATTTCCAGTTATGAGAAGCAGATGCAGTGTTTGGAAAGTGTTCCTTACAGTCTCTCATTTCTTTAAGAAGTCTATTTATATTTAAGCAAACTTTAAGCAATCTAGTCAGATTCTCTCTACTGAGAAAAGTAAAATATGCTTATATTCACATCCTGGTTTAACTTTTTTATTGTTTTAAGAGTTCTTTGTGAGTTGGATCAATGTTCATTCATGGCTGTAGGATGTCTTGCAAGGACACTGTCCAGCTTGGTTTATTTTGGTGTGGTTTTTATTTTTATTTTATTAATCACAAATTTACTTTCTGATTCTTTGCTGAAAGCTTCTTCTAGCTTTAGTTTGCACTTTGGTCAAAAATGCAGCCTGTACAAGCCTGCTTCTGTGTATTTCTGTTTGCATGTGTATTTCAGTTTTCAAGTGCTAAACTAACATTGAGTTTTGGTGTTCTCAAAACAATTTGTCACTGTTCCAAGACTTTCTGCAAACAAGTTTTTTTGGTCAAATGGACTTGTATGTCAATAGTTTTCATCTTGCGGCTGGTGGGTAAGATTGAAAACCATTTTGCTAATGGTATCCACTGATGTAATGTCTTGTGAGATCAGCAAGAATTCAAAGAGACTTTTGTGGTTTCTGATGACACAGCTGGTTGATGCTTGATAATGTGCAGGGCATGCAAGGCTAGAAATGGTTAAATTATTTTGCTCTGAGAAAGCCTGCTGTATTTTCTTTTATCTGCCAGATAGTCTTTGGTTTTCTTCCTTAGTATTTAGATGAAGCCACTTAAAAACTTGTTAAAGGATTCTGGATTTCTTTAGCACGTTGTTTGTGCTTTGATCTGAAACCTTCAGAAGCAGCTCTTTCTGCTGAACTGCTGAACTTCCTAATATCGTACTCAAATTTCTTCTATGTAGTTAGCCTTGTTTTTGGCTATGTCTTCTTAGTTTTTCTTGAGTTTTTAATTCATTCATTCCAATTTGGGTGTTCAAAACTCATTAATGTTATGTTGTTGGGGTTCTGCTTTGGAATACAAGCAAAGCTTGGGGGTTTTTTGTTGCTGGGGTTTTTGTGTGTGTTTGGGTTTTTTGTTTTTGGTTGGTTGGTTGGGTTTTTTTGCTAAAAATTGAGTAGCCTTCTTCAAAAAGAATGATAGAGAAAGTTCCTTCCCCAAAGATGCTGGGATTGGACTCCTTGGCAAACTGAGCGACGACCTGACCCCATGGCCCTTCCTGATCTCAAAGGGCATGTGTTATCTAATCTCTGTGATACTGTATACTATGAGAGAAGCAAGAGAAGGAAAACCACCATATTTTCCTAGGGTTTTTTTGGTGTCTGACAATGTAGATGTCAGTTGGCTGTCTCTTGATAATGCCTGCTGCACTTGGCTATGTTAAGGATAGTAAGATATGGGAGTGTTTGCTTTCCACACCAGGGCTGAGGAAAGGTCAGCCATGCCAGGACTGCAGCAACCTGGGCAGACAGGTTCCCTACCCCTACAGGGAACTTCAGAGACATGGGAGCAAAGAGCTGGTGGACACAATCTATGACATCAAATACTGATCCAGGCTTGAAAGATTACAGTTTTCAATATACAGGTAAAATTCTACTTAAGTCCTTTTAAGTCCAGCTCTAACCCATGGCTTTTGTTTCCCACGAATGCCAAAAGTTTATGTTTGCATCAGACTCCCTTCTGAACCATAGCCATGAAAATGAAAATCTCTGTATGTAATCAAATGAGTACTGTCCGGGGGCAGATGAGGAGAGA
>NW_010199267.1:0-2727 GCF_000695765.1 Mesitornis unicolor
GGGGCGGGGGCCCGTAGCGAGCGGAAGGAGGCGGTAGGGTCGCGTCGCTCGGGGTAGCCCTGAGGCCTCCGTCCCCGCGGCGTGTGCCGTCCGGGAAAGGGGGGCAGCGGTAAAGTGTCTTGGAAATCCCCTCGGGGAGGGAGGGGGCGAAGCGGTGCCTCAGATAGCCACAGAACACCGGCGGAGCCGGCCTGACGGCCGACCGGCTGGAGCTGGCAATAGGAGGAAGAGCAGAAGCCATGCCTGAAACGCTGGCATGTAGATAGCCAACACCGCCACGGCAGGGCCTTCTCCTGGGGGAAACGCGCTTGAGGGTGAGGAAAGTTAAGAAGCGTATTTTTAGAAAGCATGAGTCGTTTTTTTAAGCAGTCTTGATCGACAGATTAATAACTGCCAGCACATGCATGTTGCTGTGGCTGCTGGGGGGTTGTACTGTGAATTCAGTAGAAGCGCACTTGGAAGTGGTGATCAGAATGACAGGGTCTGTTTGCTGTCATTTCATTCCCGTGCTTTCCTTGCTTCTGAAAGAGCAGATAGCTCTCCTGTGAGAACAGGCACTGGGGCTTCCTGCAGGACTGCAGTTCACTAGCCACTGAATCTCCAGAGGCACCAGGGAAAAGGGGGGAAAACACTCATCTGAAACATTTTGAAAGACATTCTTAATTATCCTTCCTAAAAAAGCACTTCTAACTTGACAAGTGTTGTGACTTGTAATGATGGCTTGCAGTCGTTAAAGCACTTTGAATGCAATACCTAATGCAGCTAAATAAAGCTGTATTCTTTAAAAAGAGCTGATGGGTGTTTAAGATCTGTCAGATCTTCGAATTTGTCATCTGCCTTTAAAACACCACAGCTGGCAGTAAAGGGAGGGGGGAAAAGCTTTCCTGTTCATTGCAGAGCAACCAATTCCCCAGATGAGAGCTGTACTGCTATTTGTGTTTATCAGAATAGCAGCATCTGGCCTAGTCTTGCTGTGCTAGTGACATTGAGAGGCTATGACGAACCCATGAGTGTGAAGTAGAAACCTTTTCTCTGAATTCAAAAAGGAAAATAATCACTGATTTTAACATGAATAAATTGACATTTAATGTGTAATAGAACACATCTATGGAGCTTATTAATTAGAAGGATTACTTGTGGGAGATGCACATACCAAAAGCACAGGGGTTCCTATTCACTTTTCCAGCTTCGTGTTCAAGTAATTGCTCTTTTCCCATAGATATGAATTACTCTCGATTCATCACCACTGTGAGCGCAGCAAGAAAAGCATCTCCGATAAGACTTCTGAGTGAGTATATACCTGTTCTTTCCAGGTTCTCTGGAATGGTATCATTCTACCTTCTGAACTTTGCTGGGATATCATGGCTAAGGACTTGAAAAGGCTTGGAAAAAAACTGTGCTGTAATCTGACAAGCAAGGCCGGTTAACTGCTTTGACTTTTGTCAAGTTGAGATGTCAAGCAGGTATAAAGAAGAATAAAGTGGGTAGCCTTGAACCATTTCAGAAACCCATCCAGACAGAAGAAATAGTATTGTCACTTCTACGTGTGTCTGGAAAAAAAAAAATCACTGCTACCACCTCTGAAACAGGGCTTTCAGCACAGTTTGCTACTGAATGTACACTGGTTGTGCAGAAACAAGCAACTGCTAATGACTTTGAATTCAGTCCCATCACAATGTTTCTTTCTACCTAGCTTTTCTATGTACTGTTAATGTTTATCAATTCCTCACCACATCAGCCCCCCAAGTGTTACTACACTTTCCTTTTCTATATTATGCTATCTTTAGGCTACCATGTTAATAGTCCTCTGTGTGACAGATAGAAAAGATTAACTGCCTACTTGTTTACTCAGTCAAAACCTACGGGGACCTGACAGAATCAGACCATGAGACATACATTATTAGTAAAGCTTTCAGGGGTCAATTTCTTGTCTTGGTAAGGGGTTAGCATTTGCTGTTCTGCTTAAAATACTTCATACAGGTATAGCTAAGTCAACCATTTTAGTCAGTCTGTATACGTTTTCAAGTGATAAGTTGGTATGCATCGTAACACAGATACTAAGTAGCACAGCTTGGGCAGACAGACACATAGAGGCTGCAGTTTTGATGACAAAGTTAATCTCTTCTTTATCAGACCAAAAGTCATAGACATGACCCATATTGCTGAACTGATAAGAATTAATTCCCCATGCTCAAGTTTGCTAATAAGTAGTGGAGAATAAACTTGATAACAGGAGACTTTAAGCCAGATCTGGTATCAGCTGTCTCCTGTCTGATGTAAAAGTGTCAAGCCAGCATGAATGCCATATTGTGAGTTCTTGTATTTAATGCAATCAAGTGCCCTTGCTGGATTAAAGTTCGGTCTGTGCTGCATAGATTGGATCTGAGTGATTGTGAAACTGTGACTTTAAAGCAAGAGTTGTTAACATTTTCATCATTATGAATTATTTACACAGTGCCTCTGCCACTAAGGCTGAGTTGCCAGAAACATTCCATCCATCCATAACTCCATTATGGAAAAGCTGTAATCATAGATGTAACTATTAGTGTAGCTGCACTATTGCCACATCAGCTAAAGTGAGACTAAACAAAAAACAAAGCCAGTCACTCCAAGTCAGTCTAAACAGGAGGTCATTAAGATTTTAAATTCTTGAAGTTTAAAAGACATCAGCCATAGGAAAAGTTTTTATAACTTTTATATTATATATTATTTAATATATTCATTATA
>NW_010199268.1:0-9454 GCF_000695765.1 Mesitornis unicolor
GCAACATGCAGAACGCCGAGGAGTGGTTCCGCAGCCGCTTCACCGTCCTCAGCGAGAGCGCCGCCAAGAACACCGATGCCGTCCGCGCCGCCAAGGACGAGGTCTCCGAGAGCCGCCGCCTGCTGAAGGCCAAGACGCTGGAGATCGAGGCCACCCGCGGCATGAACGAGGCGCTGGAAAAGCAGCTGCAGGAGCTGGAAGAGAAGCAGAGCGCTGACATCTCCGCCCTGCAGGTGAGGGGGGCCGGGGTGTCCTGCAGACCCCTTTGCTGCTCACTTAGGCATGAATTCTGCAGCTATGCTATGTGTCTAAGCTAGAAGGTATCATCAAATTGTGATGCAAAATGCCCCAGAGCTGTAATGCATAATACATCCTTTATCTATACACTGTATCATTATAACAAAAGATACCCTGAAGCTAAAACTAAAAAAAAGTGCATAGAGGCTAAACCCAAAATGAAATGATACACAAATTTCATGCATGCTTTAATCCTTGGATAGCAGAAAATTGGACTCTGAGCATTAAGTAGGGATGAAGTAATAACATATATATATATAAGGGTGGGAAAGCCCTGCCAGGGAAGGTGGGATTTACTAAATGGTGCCTTTTTGGCTGAGGGTGGAGTTGGACCTGTTCGTTTTCTGTCTGCTACAGCAGAATTAAGTTAATAGGATTGGAGAAATTCCTCGCAAGGTATTGTTGCTAGACATGGGAGAACTAAGAATTTTACGCTGTGAATGTTATTACTTTCAACAGGATACAATCAACAAATTGGAGAACGAGCTGAGAACCACGAAGAGCGAAATGGCTCGGTACTTGAAGGAATATCAAGATCTGCTCAACGTGAAAATGGCCCTGGACATCGAAATTGCAGCGTATAGGTATGATGGGGGAAATGTTTTAGTAAGTCAGAACTTGGATCAGTTTCCCATTCATTTTATTTATCATTCCTCCAGCAGAAATTTTCATAGATAGACATCAGAGTTTAATCAGGTCTTCTCCATTGCCTTGCTGTTGGAAGAAGCAGTGCTTTTGAGGCAAAATATTTGCTTAAAGCAAAGTCTTCAGTGTAGCAGACTCCAGTGAGTGTAACAGTATGCATGTGTACACGTACAGAACTCTTAGCTCAGCAATAAATGATCTCAGTTCTCTGTTTTTACAGATAAAAATACCTGTTCTGTACTTACAGTGGAGAGATTTTGTATCAGTGGAACTTCTTAATACAGGTGGCTGTGTTCTCAAAATTGGAGATTCCTTACATGCTTTTAAGAATGGGCTTTGCTTCTAACTCACAGAAGCAACCTCTTGTGAAGCAAATTTTTTACAGCAGAATTGCTGCTAAATAGCTGTTCAGTGTTTTGTCCCAGATGCTGTTAGAAATGTCAAATGCCGAAGCAGAATTTCTATGAATGCCACAAGGGGGGATATTGAGAAAGTGGCCGTAAACCTTGTCTAACAGCCAAAGGTAGCATCAAATTGTTACAGCTGCATTGTTCTCTGCAGCCATACAGGCTCTGTTCACCTGCTATAGGAACCTGACCCTAGAGGTTTTTTCCTTATAATACTGTTAGGGGAAATAAATTCCCCAGTAACACATACCCCAAACTTTTAAATTATTCCAAGAAGACAGGGTAGCAGTGCCACATAATTATTTGTTAAGGGCTATATTTTGCAGTCCCTAGGGCTTGTGCTGCTCAAACCACAATAGTATCCTAGGCTGTAGCTTAATCTGCTGAATGCTTAGCATAAGTGAGTAATTTCTGTTTGCTTTTTCTGCTAGGAAACTGCTGGAAGGTGAGGAGACCCGACTCAGTTTCACCAGTGTTGGGAGCATCACCAGTGGCTACACCCAGACTGCCCCGACTTTTGGCAGGTCTGCTTTCAGCGGTCTGCAGTCCAGCTCCTACCTGATGACAACCCGTACCTTCCCCACGTACTACTCCAGTCACGTCCAGGAGGAGCAGATTGAAATAGAGGAAACCATTGAGGCTGCTAAAGCGGGAGAAGCCAAGGCAGCCCCTGCAGAAGAAGGTGAGGAGGAAGAGAAGGAGGAAGGCGAGGAAGAAGCGGGAGGTGAAGAGGCTGAAGAAGAGGAGGAAGAAGGTACTTAGTGACTTTCAAATCCATCTCTTTCATGCTTCACCCTGCTTATGTGAGGTAGAACCCAGAAATCCTCATGACTTAAGTCTCATTGATCAGGCCTCCCATTATCCACTTATGCTAGCAAAGGATCGTGGTATTAAACTCACAGCATCAAAGCAGGAAATGCTGAATGGGAAACAAGATAAATGTTCAGTATCAGGCAGATTAGAGGACTGGTTACACTCCTCTGGAAATCACTAGGTGTGTTCCCATTCAAGTTTCCAAAAACAAGAATAAGAATACTTTAACAGCATGTAATGCTATGTTCGTATGGCAGCAAACAGCACATTCTCTTACAGACACTCTTAAAAAAAGTAGGAACAAGAACACCCTGAGCTAAATACTAATTCCCAGAGAGTAGCCTGTGATAATGAGAACATGAGCTGATGTCTGTGGGTGTAAATGCTGGGTTTAGGGGATAGTGATTGCCTGAGGTGTAGGTAGTTCTTGTGTTCAACCGAAGGATGTATCGCTTCCTTGCTGCCCCATAATTTATTCACCAAACTCCCATTTTAAAGAAAATGCAGAAGGAGTGTTATCCAGAGTTGCTTTTCCCAGCTTCAGTTGCCATAGCTCTGAAGGATTTAACCTAAATGTACCTGAAATGCATTGGTTACTGTTGAACTGTTCTACATGTTTATTAGTCGAAAGATTAATTATAATGAAAGGTGTGTAGTTGAAGGATGCAGGTATCCTGGCTTCTGCTAAATTGGGATTAGAAACAGTGCATAGATGTGAACTATTTCTTTTTGCCTTTCAAAGGTGCTAAGGAAGAATCGGAAGAAGCCAAAGAGGGTGAGGAAGAGGAAGGAGAAGGGGAAGAAGAAACAGCAGCTGAAGAAGGAGAGGAGTCTCAGGAAACTGCTGAGGAAACTGGTGAGGAGGAAAAGGAAGAGAAAGAACCTGCAGGGAAGGAAGAGAGTGAAGTGAAGAAGAAGGCTTGATTTTTAGGCAGTCCAGCTTTCTCATCAGGTCAACAGAATAAATGATTGACTGAGCTAAAATTGCAGTTCACATATTTAATTCAGTGACCACTGAGGTTTAAAGTTAATGATTTATGATGTTTCTCTCTGTGCAGAGTATCAGTATGCTTGCAGAGCACCCACTGGCTTGCTCCCTGAATGCCGCATGGTCTACACGTATGAATTCAGGGGTTATGTCTTTCTTGGGTGGTTTGGAACCTTAAAAATTAAAAAGGGGGGAAAAAAATAAGTCATGGGAATGAAAGTTACCTTTAACCTGCATTTAAAATAATTATGGAAACCTTGGGTGGGTAAAATAATGGAGGCTTCAATAAGTATGTGCAATAAAGCTAGTCAATAAAGTTACAGAAATGCTTACACAGATTCCTTGTGTGTGTCGTGTGTCACTAATGCACTTAAAAGGTCGGTAAAGTGGTGTATCGCACTCGTCTTTCAAGCCTGTGTAATGGGATACTGGTTTGTGCTTCTAGATGTGCTTGGGGGACAAATGGGTGGGCAAAAATCTCATGATAGGGCTGTAAAATTCCATGTGGAAATACTACAATGATAAAAATACAGCGTTACTCAGGGTGCTGTGGGCTGAAGAGGCTCATCCTCTACTGAGCTGTCATTGGGGCGTGTTTAAAGGTTTTTGAGTATGAGCCAGATAAAGATCAGGCACAAAAAGCATCAAAACATGACAATTGTGAAAGCAATGCCAGCATCCTGTAGTCATTTATTTATTTTCAATTAGCTAAAGTTGATGCATATAATTAAACTTTGTGCTAAGGACTGGTGTAATGCTGCAAATTAAACCATTTTAAGTAAACTAAACCTACAGAAGCCTACATTAAAACAGGCATTGCATGGCTACACTGAAACTTCTCACAGTCGTGTTTAGCTAGATGGATTTTTGCATAGGATTTTGGGGTAACTTTCAATTTTGTACACTGATTTCTTAGTTGATTTGCATGGGCTCTTCTTGATGACTGCATTTCAGAGAGAAAGGAAATGCCTGTTTATAGAAATTTTAGGCGTGTTCCAAAAGCGTCTCCTTTCTCAGTGTTAAGAGAGTTATAAAGAAGATGATGGATGAGGTAAGCACTTAAATCAATTCTTTCCTTCCATGTTCCCAGGTTAAAACAGCAGGAGAAAGAAAAAGCAGCTTTGGTAAAACCATTCAGGAAGCAGAGCTTGTGTACATATGTAATAATTCATGTAACTCCTGTTCAGGGAGTTCCAGTATTATTTCCAAATGCTTCATTTCCCCACACATTGACTTTCTCGGGGTTTTTGATGCTTTTGAGAGCCAGAAGGCAAAAAAGTAACTCAATTTTCCCTTTCTTCAACAACATCTCTTTTTAAGTCTTTTATTTTTTTCCTTCCTGTTTCCCTTCTGCTTTTAATACAGATTTTTTTTTTTACATATGTTTATGCAGATTTATTCTTACAAAGCAGATTTTGTTTTCCATCTCCAGGAAAGCGGTGGTGAGCAGTGGGGGGTACCATGGGCAAGAGGCTCAGTGCTTTTAAAAGCTACTGATGGGCTTGCAGGAGCTGGGCTCCTTTTGGTACGTGATACCCTCGGGTCAAACACAGCAGAACATTGAGTTTAAGAGATGGCAGTTGGAAATTCAGCCACGTGCACCTCCAGGAGATGCTTGGCGCTTCAGCTGGGAGAGAGGTCCTACACCAGATCAAACTCCTCACAGCCATTAAAGCCAAACCCCTGTGAAATAGATTGGTGCATGTTAAACCCCCTGCCTCATCCTGCCTTTCTCCAAGCACTCTGAGCTCCTTTTAACTTTTCAAAACCTGATTTTCCTTTTCTTTTTCACGACTTTTTTTTGCAGATGAAGTCCTTTATTCAGTCCTTTGTAACCCTTTCACTCCTGGGAAGCAATACAGCTCTCCACATCTCTGCAACCAGGCTGCTCTCAAACCAGCACATTTAGAGCTACACCAGCAAACCCATTTCTCCTTGCAGCATCTCTCGGCCCGATCCCCGCTCCTTATGTTATTTTTAATGTATTGCAGCTAAAGGAGAACTTCCCCGACTGCAGGAAATGTGTGAGTCACAGCCATGGCACTGAGCTGCGGAGTGAGGAGCTGCAGTGACCATCCAGCCCAGTTTGCTACCCCCAGCCCTGCCTTGCTGCTGGGGTAAACTGGTAGGAGGGAGGATGGAAACGCACGTTTGGTGCTAAGATGCTCTCAGGGTTGTGGGGATCATGCTGGCAGCACTTGTTTTACCTTGGAGCATCGAGGAGCTCGCTTTGACGCAATGCAGTAAAAGCAGGCAGAGGGAGACACGATAGAAACTTTAACCCAAGTTGCAGCTGCAAGTAAAGCCCTGAGTCTGTCCCTAAATTTTCTTGGCTGGTTTGGGCACAGGGGGTCTGGATCAGGCTGAGATCTCATCACAGGGATGATAAATACGAGGAGGTCCTGGATGCTTTTCTTGAGATGCGCATACTGCCCTCCCACTCAGCACAGGGAAAACTTGAGTGGTATAACATCCAGATTATAGGAATTTACCTTCTGGTGACTAAATAATTGACACTTCATGATGTGCTGCCTCCCTGGATTAGTTAAGGGTAGAGGAGGAAGAAAGCCCACATGTGTGTGGGAAAAGCACAGACCCTGATGCCTGGAGAAAATTCTGGTGCCTGACTCAGCTCCCTGGCAAACACAACCTATTTGTGTTTTGTAACGCTCCCCAGGTTGTGCCCACCTGGAATTTAGCTCTGGGATGTTGAAAACCTCTGAATCACAGCTCCTCCACAGCCCGTTGTGGTAAAAGGATCCCATTTTAGAGCCCTCCAGCTCCTGAAGCCATGGGGGTCTTGGTGGTCCACCTTAAATAAGATGAATAAGCCTCCACAGTAACTTATTGTAATTGTTTCTCCCTTCATGGAGTCTTTCCTATTGATCAATGAACTTCTGTGTCTGAAAGTAATTAATCCCTTCACTGGTGATGCGGAGCCTGAAGAAGTAATTGGTGCAGAACAGGCAAATAACATAGAATTTATGCAGCTCTGCCCTGGAATTACGCGATCTTTTGAAAGTGTTTGATTGCAGATGTCAGTAGACAAAAACCTCTTGGCAACATTAAATATTAATCAGTTCTTACAGTTTTATAAATATTTAGAAATGCGTTAACCAGTTGCTTATTTCTCTTAGGACTCGATGGAAACATTTGCAGTGGGAAATACACTAAACTCACAGCTTTATTTTGAGTGTTAGAGCAGAGGAAACAAATGCAGCTCTGGGTAATAACTGCATTAACAACATGTTCCTGAGCCTCCCACCGACATCAGCAGTTAATTCACTCTACAAGGTGACCCCTCGTCGTCTTGGTGCTTAGGATGCCCGAATTTCTGTGCTGAGGGGTGGCAGCTTTGCAGTTTGTGACGTTTTGGCAGATTCTAGTAGCACATAAAGAGAATATTTTACGTTAAATGCTTGTCTCTGGTTTAGCTTTTTGGTTTTAGTGTCATTCTCCTGAAAATTTTGATTAAACCCAAGAGAAAAGTAACTTCAGTGCTCACAAACCATTGGGCATTTCTGTATTTTTAACATAACTTGGTGCAGACACTTACTTATAATAACTGAGTGTGCCTGGGCTACTTAGCTTCTTATCCATAAAGGTATAGGTATTTTCATGTCATATACACATTTAACTCTCACAAATAAGCTCACTACAGAGAAGCTGCCATTTAATTTCCTAACTCTGCTTTAATTAAACATCACTCAACCAGCAAGCTGTTGAGCACAGATTCCCATTATTGATAGCAGCAGGAGAAACGTTCATTACTTCGCTACAACAAAGACATGCAGATTTATTTGAAAGCATTATTGGCTATGGACTTCTTTACAGCTTCTCCAGTGAAGAGCAGGCAGAACCCTTTCAATTAAAACCGACTTGATCTTCAGTTATTGATAAAGGATTGGAAGGCACGTGCAAATCAAAGCAATTTTGATCAGACCCTCCATTAGTCAACAGATTTCAGGGCAATCCATGTGCTGAACCCATCTGCATTTCTTTGCTTGCTGTGGTTGGTCAGGGCAGGAGCTGTGTTCTTTGCTTTCCTTTTGAAATGCAATATTAACCCCATTTTAAGACATTAATTCCCCAGATTGGAGTTGGGGCTCTCTTTTTCCCTGTACTCCATTTGTCTCCATGTGTTTTCCATGTAGTGGGATTTTAGAGGGCCCTTTAATTGGGTTTCTTCTTTCTAAAGCCAGCCTGCAAGCAGAAGTAGACACAGGCCAGTGCTTGGAAGACCTTTCTGTTGGAAATGGAAAATGGCTTTAGTCTGGGTTTATCTCAGGTATATATAGGAATAATCTGAGCTCTCCCTATCCTCATTTCAGAGACTGGAAGAGTCTCATTTCTACAGCTGGTTTTGAATGAACAAATACATAAAAAAACCAAGTAATGACTATTTTTTTGATCCACAATAGCCAGGTAATCTCTAGGACAGTTTCCATTTTCTAGGAATTTATCTACTCTCAATTTTGGAATTCTGTGTTTAGAGGCAGATTGCACTCATTGAGCATTTATCAATTCTGGATACAATATTACTTGGATGTTCCCACATAATTAAGGCAGGAAGGGAAAAAAATAATCAGAAGCTACCTCATTTTGCTGCACACATCAAATGTGTTGAGATCACTTAATGGGTCTTTGCACACTTAAGTGTCAAATGAGCATCCTAGAAGATACCACGACCAGTGGTGGCTCACAGACAGGAAAACCAAGGAATGATCTGGAAATTACATTTATAAGGGTCTCCTTAAGTTAGGACTAGTGCATAGGGGGGAAATTATACTTGCAGCAGAGTTTAATAACACTTACACTCGCAGTGCAAGCAGGATTGCTCGGGTAAGTCACATCCCATGGTTTAGAGACCTTCCTGCTGTCGGCAAAAGCAACTCCAACCTCTCTGAGCACCTAAAGGCAGCAGAACTCAATAAATTTCTCTTTAGAAAGCACAGGATGCAGCTTTTAAGTATTTACTTAAACCAGCCCAGGTATTTGTGTTATATTACAGGAAATCCATCCATCATATCCCATTCAAGCCCATTTTCTAAATGACACTGAGGAAAAACTCACGCAACTTTTCACTGCACACGACTCCGCTCCTGTCAGGGCACCAAATTCTAGGGGAGGATTTGAATTGGAAAGAAAAGTCACCAGACAAGGCATGTTTTCAGTATTGACCTTTATTGAGCAAGAACTGCTGTGACTTTTACATCAAACAACAAAAGGTTGCGTACTGTGCATGTCAACTAGGTTCTCCCATGAGCAAAAGTCCACCCTAATTGCACCAGTGAGGTAAACATAATTATTTATAAGTAGCTTTTTTTTTTTAAGGCTAGGAGAGTTCTGGTTCTCATGAATATTCTAGTACTGTTTTCTGTTTGTTTTTTTTGGCTCAGTTGGTTCTTTGCATAATACATCTTAAAGTCGTTCCTCAGATATACCCCTCCAACAGCTCAGGAAATTCAGAAGCTTCCTTTGCACATTTCATCTCATGCACTATTATTTAGTATTAATTTTTTTGTTTTGTTTTGTTAGTTCCCCAAGCTCTGTGGAGGGAGTACATCTTGAGCCTGCATGCATTCCCCCCCCCTCCCCTATATTGCACAAAAAAGTAAAATACTGTGTGTCTGGAGCCTCCATGAGAGAACCCGTTCTGCTTTGAAGCCGTCACTCACATGCATTTTGCAGCTGTCATATGGCTTAACCTTTTGCACCGACCCAAGCTCTTGAATTTTTATTTTTTTATTAATTTAGCTATGATTTATTTTATTCGGTCTCTTTAATCTCTTTTACTACAGCATGTGAAGTAACTTTCTCCACTTTCTTGGTGGACACTAGTTTCTCCTCAAAGCTTTCTTCGTGTTCCTCTACCTTCTGAGTGACCGTCACCGACTTTGTGATATACGTGGTTGTACTGTCCCCACCTTCACCAGTGATTTTCTCTGCTTTTTTGGTTACTACAATTTTCTCACCCTTATCATCAGTTGGGCTCACATCTAGGCCATTGGTGACAACTCCCTTGTCTTCCTCCTCAACCTCCTTCTCTTTGGATCCCTCGTCCTTCTTCTCCTCCACCTCACCATTCACTGCAATGTCTTCTTTCCTGGCCTCCTTCTCTACCTCAGCACTAATTTTGGTTACCTTTGTGACTGTGATGGTCTCCTCCACCACCGCCTTTTCGTCTTTCACCGGGGAGGCCGGCTTCTCCGGAGAACGCGGCTTCTCTGGGGTCACCGGCTTCTCTGGAGTGCGAGGCTTTTCGGGGGTCGCTGGTTTTTCGGGAGAGCGAGCCTTGTCCGGC
>NW_010199269.1:0-931 GCF_000695765.1 Mesitornis unicolor
TATAGATATAAATATATAGATACAAATATAAGTATAAACAAATGAATATGAATATATAAATACAGATATAAATATAATAAAAATGTAATGATAATAATTATAATGATAGTAGCAATAATAATAACAGTAATTGCAATAATAGCAGTAGTAACAGTAGTAGTAACAATACTAATTAATCATAAAACGAAATTCAGGAAGCTCAGCAGCAAACAAAACCCACATCTTACCTTCACGATGCCCCAGCCAACACAAGCCAGAAAGGCCCAGAAACCCTCGTTATTATCCCCAAAAGCCCGGCAGTGCCAGCACGGATCTTTATCAAGGCCCTAACAGGTGTAAAACGAGCGCTCGTTACTGCAGACAATGGAGCCACAGCCACTGCCGGCAGCCGAGCCGAGCTGTGAATGGTTTCACCTGCGGTTCATTTGCTGCCATTCAATAACGAATGGGCGACAATTAACACCGTGCTGTCTGTGCTGGGTGAGCATCCTTCCAGCACCTTCCCAATCCATTCCCAACCCCTTCCCAGAATCACAGAATGTTGGAAGGGACGTCTGGAGTTCATCCAGTGCAACCCCTGCCAGAGCAGGATCACCAGAGCAGTCACACAGGAACACGGCCAGGGCTTTGGGTGTCTCCACACAAGGAGACTCCACAACCTCTCTGGGCAGCCTGGGCCATGCTCCAGAACCCTCACACTCACAAAGTTTGGCCTCATCTTCAGCTTGAACCTCCTGTGCTCCAGCTTGGGACCATTGGCCCTTGTCCTGGCATTGGCCATCCCAGAGCAGAGCCTGGCTCCTTCCTCCTGACACTGCCCTTTCCCAATGGATCCCCAGCAATGAGGGCACCCCTCAGTCTCCTCTGCTCCAAGCTCAAGAGCCCCAGCTCCCTCAGCCGCTCCTCAGCAGGAGATGCTCCACTCCCTCCA
>NW_010199269.1:1110-5578 GCF_000695765.1 Mesitornis unicolor
TCCTGACCCCATCCCGACCCCTTCCCAACCCCAGTGCTTTCCTCAACCAGGCGCAAAGGACCAAATCCTCTTTTTGTCAATACTGGTGTGAATGCCAACAAACTGAATCTACCCAGGTGTGACCCCAGGTAACAACTCGGGATGCAGTCTGTAACCAGGGTCTGGAGATGTGATAAGAAAATAAAAGAAGAAGAAAAAAATAATAGAAATAATAAAACAGAAAATAGAAATAATAATAGAAAAATATAATAAAATAAATAATACAATGCTAATAAATAATAAAATAAATAATAAAATCCTAGTAAGTAATAAATAATAGAAGAATAATGAAGTCCTGGTAAGCAAAGCCCAGGACAGAGCTATTTTCAGCTTTACCGGGAGGGGATGGAGGGGAGGCGCTCAGGAACTGGGCTTTACTGGGAGGGGATGGAGGGAGGTGCTCATGTGTCCATATTCCCGTTTTATGGTGCAGTCAGAACATGTCTGGAACACCCAATATAAAAAGCAAACCCTGTTTCTATTCAAAGGCCTCTGGACAAGTTCAAGTTTGGACAAAACAAGGGGGAAAAAAAAAACCCCAACAAAACTGTTTGCTGAGCTATGAACCACCTTGCCTCTGCCTTGGGTTCGTCACGCACCTTGGGAAGGGCAAAAATGAAGGTAAGGCAAACAATCTCTGCACAGCGCTCGCGTTGGACGGGCAGGCCTGGTGCGTCACCAGGACGTGGAGCCATCACCGGCGCTGCTGTGGCGCAGAGCTGGGCCCTTCCACGCCGCTCCCAAATCTGGGTGCAGAATTGCTGCAAAATAAAACAGCCTCAGCCTTTCCTCTCTTTGTTCCCAATGGGTGGTGAACTCTGTTACTGTTTCAACGGTCTCGCACCCCTCTGGGCAATGGGAGTGAACATCATCTCATGTGAAAACCGACAAAGCTCCCATCGTGGCATTGAGTGGTTTAAGGCTTTGGGTGCAATGGGGACATAACCTGGGCAGGCCCCGGTTGGCGCTGGCATTGGTGACATTGCTAAAACCAATGGGGTGACTCATTCGTGTTTATAAATGAGGTTCTCCTGCCCCTCTGCTCTGCCCTGCTCACACCACAGCTGCAATCTTGGGTCCAGTGCTGGGCCCTCAGCTCCAGAAGGACAGGAACTGCTTGAAAGAGTCCAGCAGGGCCACAGAGATGCTGCAGGGAGTGGAGCATCTCCTGCTGAGGAGTGGCTGAGGGAGCTGGGGCTCTTGAGCTTGGAGCAGAGGAGACTGAGGGGTGCCCTCATTCCTGGGGATCCATTGGGAAAGGGCAGTGTCAGGAGGAAGGAGCCAGGCTCTGCTCTGGGATGGCCAATGCCAGGACAAGGGGCAGTGGTCCCAAGCTGGAGCACAGGAGGTTCAAGCTGAAGATGAGGCCAAAGTTTGTGAGTGTGAGGGTTCTGGAGCATGGCCCAGGCTGCCCAGTGAGGGTGTGGAGCGTCCTTGTGTGGAGACACCCAAAGCCCTGGCCGTGTTCCTGTGTGACTGCTCTGGTGATCCTGCTCTGGCAGGGGTTGCACTGGGGGAGCTTTCCAGGTCCCTTCCAACTCCTCACATTCTGTGTGAAAACATCCTCTGATGTCTTCCCAGTCACCATCACCTGGAAATCATGGACACCTCTGCCAGAGCAGGGAGGCTCAAGTCAGGGAAGGGAAAGGTGCAGCCATTAACGAAGGTCCCAGTTCATTTGTGTATGGAGCTGTCAGGCTGCCGTGCTCATTCCCAGCCCGATTATGAACGCCGCTAACGAGGAAAGGCCTCAGAGGGCGAGGACTGCACAGCTGCACGCCTGGTGCACACAGATCCCTGTTCCCAAAATACGCACCCCTACCTGCTGCATTAACTGGGCTTACACCATCAATGGCTCAATTGGAATTGATGACCATAGAGGTCTTTTCCAACCTTAATGGTTCTGTGATTATAAGCAGCACATCCACACCGAGAGCACCACAGAGGGGTAAATGTTGTGAAGCTTTCAAACCTGCATTTACAACTCACGCACCTGAGAAGGGATCTTTTGTCCCTCTGGCAAAGTCAGTGCAAAGGCTTTGCTCCGCACTCAGCAAAGGACATTGCAAGGGACATCTTTTTGAAACCTGTTACGTGCTCAATTTGCAGGAAAACACAGGGGTCCACTTTGTCCTTCCCCCTCACGCCCTATTTAGGCAAAAAAAATGGTGTTTGTACAGCCCCGAGCCCCCTGAGACCGAAGCCTATAGGTACAAATGTACCTCATTTAAATGGTAATGCACAACAAAATGAGTGGCACCCTTCAAAACCAGGGGCGTTCGGGCGCTGACAAATGGGGGTGGTGTTGGTGCAGACGCAGGGAAAGGTCTGGGCCAGCCAATATTTAAAAGTCAGTTTTCCCAGCCAAAGGCCAAGCTCTACGACGTCAGCGCCTTCCCCCGCTGCCTGTTCAAAGGCATTCACAAGGTCAGAGCAATTAAAACGCACTCGAAATGCCACCACGTGAGCCGTGCCGGGAGCTCCGCAGCGCTGAGGAGGTCCCTGACGCCGGGAAGGGCAGGATCCAAGGCAATTCCTGACCTTGGGAAGGAGAGACAGGACACGAGGAGCCAAGAACCTGCCTCGGGGACTGATGGCTCTGCCCCACAACGCGGCTGTCACCACCAGTGCCTTGGCCAAGCGCTGGCAGGGGCTGCCCAGGGCAGTGGTGGAGTCCCCATCCCTGGAGGGGTTCACAAACCGTGTGGATGTGGCACTTGGGGACGTGGTTTATGGCCATGGTGGGGTTGGGTTGAGGTTGGACTGGGTGATCTTGGAGGTCTCTCCCAACCTTAATAATTCGATGATTTTGCCACCACGCTCCTCCTGTCCCATTCACCCCCAGCTTGAGGGGGCAGTTCAGGGAAGGGAACCCACAGCGACGTGATGGGCTCCTACGCAAGCTGTTGTGTGGTCACCACTGTGCCAAACGCACCCCATCACCAGGGAGCTCCCCACAGCTCCAATCATAAACCCCTCAACATCTACACTGTCAGGAGTTATGTCTCCTTTTACGTATTCCCCCAAGATATTTCTGTCTAATTTCTGACAGATTTCTGTCAAACTTGAATTTTCACAGTCCAATCCTGCACAGCGCCATGAGATGCGACACAAGGGAGCAGCCTGGGATGTGGTTTGTGCTTTCCCATCTACACTCATGGTACAACAAAAACACACGCTACAACAACGGTGTGGTACAACACATCGACAGAATTAAATCTTTCATTTCTCCCAAACACCCAAATACTCGCAGCAGCAGCAGCATCTGGAGCGAATCGGCTGAGCCACTGTTAAAACAATTTACACCATCCAAAGCCCTGGAGCAAAAAACCCAGTCAAGTCCTCGGGCTATAAGCCAAAATTGCAGCATTTTGCTGGATACAAACCGGATTTACTCGTTTGCTTCAACAGGTGCCTAAGTGCTCTGGTGAACCAGGGCCCAAATACGGCACCGTTTTTTATTTGTGTCCACTTCTGGACATCTGATACAGGAGGTCATCCTGTAGCCAGTGTTTCTGCCTTACAGCCACGGCCGCGGCACAGAACAGCTGCCCGCGGAGTTGTGTTGCACGCAGAACTTCAGGAATGAAAGGCAAGCGGCTGGAAAACGTGGGTTTGTAGCTAGAAACAGAATACAGGGGCACCCTGAAATAGAAATAAATTGAACACTTTCTGCGTGCTGAGAGAAGAACAAATAACCTCCTATTTCTGTTGCCTTCCTTTAGTGCCGGTGTTCCAGTGCTGCAGTACAGAGATGCCTTGGCTGGAACTGGTCAGACCTGCAAGGAAAAAGGGTCCACATACATTTATTTAAGGTACACACACATTAAATGAGTTTTTTGCCCGCACGTCATCTGGTTTCTGTATAGGGAACCTATGTTGGTAATAACCGCATTTCCAGACACTTCTGGCAGTGTTCCTGCAGATGTGCACGGCTGCCCCCAAACCCATCCACCCCACCTGCAAACCCCACCTCGCAGGAGCAGTTCTGTGTGTTTTGGACCGTGACCATTCTGCAAAATAGGCTTAAATCATAAGGCAAGCATAAATTTGTTTAAAATTTACCTGGACAGAACTGCAAAAGGAACGAAAAAAGTAATGAATACCACAGGCTCTGAGATACGAAAGATAATTTACTATCCACAACAAGGAGCAGCATTTGCATAGGGAAAGTCTGCTACTGCACCCAGCAGTGCCTCACCTTGCTTTGCATCTCCGTGTCCCCGAGCCAGAGGCTCAACACATTGACTATGGGTGCAAATGCTGCGCTGACAGGGAGCTGCGCAGCCCCAAAACGTCTCTGCTGCTGCTCTGGGGCAAACAAAACCATGGTGAGACATGGAGGAGGAAGGATCGGAGGAAGCAGGCCCCATCAGCAAAATATATATGTTTAAATATATCTATAAAATATATACTTACTTTTAATATA
>NW_010199270.1:0-244 GCF_000695765.1 Mesitornis unicolor
AGTACCCCCCCTATTTCAAATGGGACCCCAAGCAGGAACCAAACCCAGGCCAAGGGGTCCCCTCTTCATCATCCTCCTCCTCCATCGCCCCGCGCTCCCTCCGCTCGGCGTGCATGCTGCATTCATCCCATCGCACCCCCCCTCCATCCTTCCACCCCCCGTACCCCAACTGCAGAGTATAACGATGGGTTGTGCCATCTGCTCACCCGCCCGTGCCCCACTATGACGCCCCAGACCCTGGGAT
>NW_010199270.1:371-2649 GCF_000695765.1 Mesitornis unicolor
GGGGGGGGGCAGGGAGGGGGGCCCAGGAGCCTGCAGGTCCTGCCCTGGAGGGCAGCATTGTGGGGTGCCAGGTGGTACCCACTGGCACAGGTTTCCGCATGGAGGGATGGGGAGTACAGTTGATGTTAGGTGAAGTCACGGGCGCCTCACCCATGTCATTGGGTGAGGGGGACTCCTTGATCTGGGTGGGGGGAATGCCCCTTCCTTGCCCTGCCCTGATTTCCTTGCTCCTCCATCCATCCATGCATCCCTCCATCCATCCATGCATCCCTCCATCTATCGATCCATCCATCAATGCAAGCATGAACCCATGCACCCCTCCATCCCTGTACCCCTCCATCCATGCATCCATCCATCCCTCCATCCCCATACCCCTCCATCCTGGCCCCACCAGGGCTGGCCGTCCCCTGGGCTGGCAGTGACAAAGTGTCCCTGGCCCCAGGGACGTGGAATGGCACCACCAAGGTGGCGGTAAAGACGCTGAAGCCGGGCACCATGTCACCCGAGGCCTTCCTGGAAGAGGCGCAGATCATGAAGCGGCTGCGGCACGACAAGCTGGTGCAGCTCTACGCCGTCGTGTCCGAGGAGCCCATCTACATCGTCACCGAATTCATGAGCCAGGGTGAGTGGGGGTCACCCCTCCAACCCCATTTTTCCAGGGAGGTGGTCCAAGGGCTGGGGACCCTGGCACCCTTGGGTGGGCACAGCTGATTTTGGCTGGCACCCGCAGGCAGTTTGCTGGATTTCCTGAAGGACGGTGACGGCCGCTACCTGAAGCTGCCCCAACTGGTGGACATGGCTGCGCAGGTACTGGGGAGACTGGCATAGGGTGGGGAGTGCCCCCCAGGGTGGTCCTCACTGCTTCCTCCTCCACACAGATCGCAGCAGGCATGGCCTACATCGAGCGGATGAACTACATCCACCGGGACCTCCGCGCCGCCAACATCCTGGTGGGCGACAACCTGGTGTGCAAGATCGCTGACTTCGGCCTCGCACGCCTCATCGAGGACAACGAGTACACGGCGCGGCAGGGTGAGCCAGATGGGTGCTACCTGGCTGCGGGGACCCCTGCCCTGTCCCCTCTCTATGGCCTCCCACCCTGGGTCTGGAGCAGGGTCCCCGGCTGAGTCACCCAGTGCTGGGTGTCCTGGGTGATGGGTACCCCAAGAGATGGGTGTCCTTGGTGATGGGGTCCCAGGAGATGGGTGTCTCACGTGACGGGTACCCCAGGATATGAGTATCCTGGGTGATGGCTGCCCCACAGGATGGTTGTCCTGGGCGATGGGTGCACAAGAGGATGGATACCCCAAAGAATGTGTGCCCTGGGTGATGAATATCCCAGATGATGGGTGCTCCAGGGGATGGGTACCCAAGGGAATGGGTATCCTGGGTGATAGGTGTCCCAAGTGATGGGTACCCTAGGGGATGGGTGTCCTGAGCGATGGGTGCACGAAGGGATGGGTATCCTGGGAGGAGGGTGTCCTGGAAAATGGGTACCCCAGGCGATGGGTGTGCTGGGTGATGGGTGTCCCAAGTGATGGGTACCCCAGGATATGAGTATCCTGGGTGCAGGGTGCCCCAGGGGATGGGTGCTCTGGGTGATGGATACCCCAGATGATGGGTTCTCCTGGTGCAGGGTGCCTTGGGTGCTGGGTGCCCCATGTGGGGGATACCCCAGTGCAGGGTGCCTTGGGTGCCCCTGGTGCATGGTGTCCCGGTGCAAGATCCTCACAACGCAGAGTACCCTGGGTGAGAGACGTCCCGAGCACAGGGTGCCCAGGTGTGGGGTACCCCGGGTGCAGCGGGGTGCCCCAGCCACTGGTGCCTCCCCTCGCAGGTGCCAAGTTCCCCATCAAGTGGACGGCGCCGGAGGCTGCGCTTTTTGGGAAGTTCACCATCAAATCGGATGTCTGGTCCTTTGGCATCCTCCTGACCGAGCTGGTGACCAAAGGCCGAGTGCCCTACCCAGGTACAAGGGGGCACCCTCGGGGTGAGCTGGGTTGACCCATGCCTCAGTTTCCCCAAAACCCCAGCACTAAGCTGGGCTCCCTATCCAAACTACGAGGCAACGCTGCTCCATGCCTCAGTTTCCCCACTGGCTCATCCCATTGGGGTGCCGGTTGCTGAGCCTGGGGTTGGTCCTTGTCCCACAGGGATGAACAACCGGGAGGTGCTGGAGCAGGTGGAGCGGGGGTACCGCATGCAGTGCCCCGGGAACTGCCCCCCGTCCCTGCACGAGGTGATGGGGCAGTGCTGGAAGCGGGAGCCCGAGGAGCGC
>NW_010199271.1:0-2266 GCF_000695765.1 Mesitornis unicolor
GAGGGGGGGGAAATGGGCCGCGGGGAGCATCCTCCGGGGCAAAAAATGCTAAAAATGGGGGGAAAATCCAAGGAAACTTAACAAAAAACCAGGAAAAAATAAAAAATCTCACCCCCAGAAATCAAGACATTACGAAAAAAATCCAAAAAATGCGAGAAATTAAGAGAAAAACCAAAAAAATTGAAGAAATTAAGAGAAAAACCCACCCCAAAATCAAGAAATGAACCAAAAAAACCCCAAGAAATGAAGAAAAAGCCCCAAAAAACCGCAACTGGCTGGCGCAGGGGCCTGAATTTCAACAGGAAATGGGGGGGGAGATGAGGTTTTTGGCACCGCGTCACCAGGAAGGGATTTGGGCACCACATTTTGGGTGGGAAAACAGGAAAATGGTGATCGGGAGGGCAGCCCTGCGCGGCAGTGAAATAAAATCAACTTGAATGGAAACTGAAATGAAAATGGAAGTCAAAATTGAAAAATAAAATATGAAAATGAAAATGGAAAAAGGAAATGAAAAAACAAAAAGAAAAAGGAAATTAAAATTGAAAATGAAGAGGAAAATGAAAATGAAAAAATGAAAATGAAAAACAAAAATGGAAATAAAAATGAAAATAAAAAATGAAAATGGAAATTAAAATGAAAACGGAAATTAAAATGAAAATGGAAATTAAAATTAAAACCAAAAAATAAAATGAAAATTAAAAAATGAAAATGAAAATCGAAAATGGAAATTAAAATGAAAACAAAAAATAAAGATTAAAAAATGAAAATGAAAATGAAAATAGAAAATCAAAATGGAAATTAAGATAAAAATGAAAATAGAAACAAAGAATTGAAAAGGAAAAACAAAAATGAAAAAATGAGAAAAAATAGAAAAAGAAAAAATGAAAATGGAGATGAAAAAGTGAAATAAAATGAAAAAGTGAAATAAAATGAAAAAATGAAATAAAATGAAAAAATGAAATAAAATGAAAAAATGAAATAAAATGAAAAAATGAAAACAAAAGGAAAATAAAAATTAACAAATGAAAAAATAAATGAAATTTGAATTTGAATTTTCACTTAAGATGAAAATTTGAATTAATGAAACTTACATTTAAAGTTAAAATGAAAATGACAATTTTAAAATGAAAATCAAAAGTAAAATGGAAATGAAAAGAGAAAATGAAAATTTAAAGTGAAAATGAAAAAAGGAAATGAAAATGTCAAAGAAAATGGAAATTCAACTTAAAACTAAGGCGAAAACTAAAATTGAGACGAAAAAGCGAAAATTAAAAGGGAAACGAAAATTCAAGTTAAAATAAAAACGACAAATGAGGAAAACAACCCCCGAGGCAACTCAAAAAACCCGCAAAGCAACCCAAAAACACCCCCCCAAAAAAAAAAGGGGAAATAACAGGGACAGTGACCCCAACTGAAGGGAAAACGGCGCGGCCGGGGGCACCGGAGCGGATCAGGAGCTGTTCTGGTTTTGGTAAATGGAGGCTTTTTCCTTCAGCAAATCCAGACACAAGTGGCAGCTCCAGCTCCCTGCGGAGAGAAACAACCAGGGTTTGGGCTTCGTTAGGGCGCGGGGCTTCGTTAGGGGTCACTAATTACAGGGAGGGAGTAACGAGGGGGAGGGGTTGTGGGGCTGTTTGTGACCCTGGACCTTCCTCTTCCTGGTTAAGGAAGGGGTTGATGATTAACACGGGGGCTAATTAAGCAGCTGGGTTAATTAATTAACCAGCCAGGCTAATTAATTAACCAGCCATGCTAATTAATTAACTGGCTGGGAGGAGCTGCAGAGATTTCAGGGGTTTTCCAGTCAGGGAGCTTCAAAAGCCAGAGATGTTTTGGGGTGAAAAAAGGCCTTTTTGGGACCAAAAAAAAGGGGTTTTGGGGATGAAAATTGAATTTTTTTAGGGGTGAAAATGGAATTTTGGGGGGAAAAAGGACTTTTTGTGGATTTAAAATGGCTTTTTTGGGACAAAAATGGACTTTTTTGGATGGAAATAGACTTTTTTTGGATGAAAACAGACTTTTTTGGGGTGAAAAAAAGCATTTTTGGCACAAAAAAAGGGTTTGGGGCATGAAAATTGGATTTTTTTAGGGGTGAAAACAATTCTGGGGGAGAAAAAGGGCTTTTTGTGGATTAAAAAAGGTTTTTTGGGACAAGAATGGACTTTTTTGGAGGGAAATAGACTTTTTTTGGATGAAAACAGACTTTTTTGGGGTAAAAAAGCCATTTTTGGGACAAAAAAAGCCTTTTTTGGGGATGAAAATTGAC
>NW_010199272.1:0-357 GCF_000695765.1 Mesitornis unicolor
AGGTGCTTGGATCCTTTGTGAGGGGGCTCCAGATGCCTGGGTCTCTCATAAGTGGTGGAAACGGGGGTCCCTGCATCCCTTGAGAGGGGTCCCAGATGCTTGGGTCCCTCATGAGAGAGTCCCATAGACCCCAGTCCCTGATTAAGTAGAGAAAGGGGGTCCCTGGATTCCATGAGGGGGTCCCAGATGCCTGGGACTCTCATGAGGGGGGGAAAAGGGGGTCCCTGGATCCCTTATGAGGGAGTCCCAGTTACTTGAGGGGGCAATAAGGGGGTCCCCAGACACTTGGGTCCCTTTTAGGGGTCCCAGAGGCCCAAGTACCCCCTTAATTTGGGGATAAATGGGGTGGGGGGGCCA
>NW_010199273.1:0-3389 GCF_000695765.1 Mesitornis unicolor
GGTGGGATGCGCTGGGGGGGGCTCTGCAGAGGGAGCCCTGCCGGCCAGGGCGCCGTGTCCCCCACCCGGGAACCCCGTGCCCGTGGGGGGGGTGTGGGGATCCCCCAGATTGAGGAGGAAAAACCCCCAAACAAAGGCCTGGAAAGGTGAATTTCTAATGAAAGTCGTTTGTGTCGTGTGAGAGCCGTGATTCACCACGGCTGGGCTTTGGCTGGGGAGGGCTGGGGGGGTTTTTGCTTCCCCTTTCCTTACATTGTTCTGCTTCATTTAGAGGAAAAAAAAATTACAAATCTGTTACTGCTCAGATTATTATGTGCTTAATGAATGACGTCTTGGCAACGGGAAGTAAACCCAGCCTTTATAACGAGAAACTTGCCAAGGCAGCATAATTCTGTTTGTTTGTGCAGCGTCTTCTGGTTCTTGAATTAAGAATTCTGGTCAGGTAATCGTGGTGATACAGAGAGCAACTGGACGAAACGGAGACGGTGAATTCACCGATAACGCCTCGCTCTTGCTTTTATGCTTTATCGATATCTTGCTGTTCCTCACGCAGTGACACAGAGCCGTTGATTTTATTACCGGAGTATATTACACTGATGGGGCCCTTTCTCCCTTGGAGAGCAAGGTGAAAGGCATCCAAGTGATGCAAGAAAGGAAAGCCCAACGTTTTTACCTCTTCTTTTTTTAGGTTGGTTTGTATTCAGGTGTTAATTTTGGCGTGCTGTGAGACGCTGCCGTAGAGCTGTGCGCGCTTAATATTCACTCTCCTGCGGTAAAGCTGTAAGAAAAAAAATGGCATAAATCTGGTACAGCATCTTACACCGGTGTGGAAGAATATAATTCTCCTGATGTTCTCATGCTGGCTTATCTTCAGGAAGTGGAAGTGTTGTCTGTGTGTTGAAATGCCGTCGTAGTTTGCTGTATTGAAGCCAAAACTTGCAGGCCGCACTCACCCAGTGGCTGACCGGTGGTGGTTCACCCATTTCGCCGGGTAAATGAAGCCATCAAAAGTATGCAGATCTGCGGGGAGCCAAGAGGGTCTTAATTTCCCTTTGAAACGCGCCAGGATTGTGCCTATTTAAATTCTTAAATGGCAGCCACCTTTAAGTGGAATTTCTTCTTTCACTGCCATTTCAAGAGAGGCGTTTTCAAGTTTTAAGGCGTCTCTCGGTTTCGGGTGCCTTAGGATCAGTGTTTCACAGAATCACACAGAATCCCAGACCGTTAGGGATTGGAAGGGACCTCGAAAGCTCATCCAGTCCAATCCCCCTGCCGGAGCAGGAACACCCAGATGAGGTTACACAGGAAGGCGTCCAGGCGGGTTTTGAATGTCTCCAGAGAAGGAGACTCCACAACCTCTCTGGGCAGCCTGGGCCAGTGCTCTGTCACCCTCACTGAGAAGAAGTTTCTTCTCCAATTGAAGTGGAACCTCCTGTATTCCAGTTTGTTTGCATTTTGGTTTGTTTTTGGTAGCAAATGGTAGCGTCCCAGTCTAAGAGATTGTGAGGAAGAAATGCCAAATTCGTTGGCATTAATGAATTACCTCTAATCATTCAGGTATGTGGTGGGAAAGAGGGGAAGCCAAAGCTGGAGTCGAAGAAAAATTGTCTTCAATGTATAGAGCATAGGATGAAAATGAGTTTATTTGTACTGAGCAGCTCCCTGTGGTTTTCTCGTGGTGCCCTAAGGACTTTGAATAAACTTGTCGTGGTGCTGGCCATGCAGGATCTGCTTTGTGGATAAAGTCACCTTTAGAGATGAGATTTCCAGTCCAACAGCTTTTTGTAAGCATAAATAAATGCTGCTTTCCCTCTCCCTCTTTATTTCATCCTCGTGCTTGTCCGTAGCATTCAGATGAAAGGGGAGATGCTGCAACGTGGTCATTTTCCTCCTAAATTTCTGATGTCTTGCCTGGGTAAATTGCAAGCTGTAGGTTCACAGCGCTGGTGAAACCAAAGGAGAGGTTTCCCAGCTCCGCGGGGTGGCTGTGCCCTGTATTTAACCATCTTTTAGCAGTGAATGTCTGCAGAAAGCCGTGTCTTTGTGGCATATTTTGTCTCCTAGACCTCATATCCACGTTGGTTGTCCCAAGGAGTAGAACTGCTCCTCCAGCCCATCCTAACTGGGCGGTTGGTGGTTGCCGTACATCGTTTTACAGCCAGGTTGCAGCGAGTTGATGTGGTTTGTGGCACCGTCCCCGACCCAGCTTCAGTTACGAGGTTGCCCAAGATGCCTGGAGCCTGATTTTGTAGAGGAGGATCAGAGCAGGGGTCGAAATATGGGCAAGGTTTTCTTATTTTGGTGTTTGAAGGCATCTACCAAGTCAACGATGCCCCTTGGATCTTCATACCTGGGGAAAAATGGAGTGGTAGCAGGATATGATTTAGGAACCGAAGGGTATGGGTGTTGATTTTGAGATTTTTGGCCTAATTTGCAGGGTTTGTTGTTAGGGAGCTGTGAGCAGCGGTGTTGGTAATCATTGTATTTATCCAAGAAGGGGTTTTGTCTGTGTTCAGGCATTTTAGTAGTGAACACCAATGGAAACCTAACTGGATGGATTGCTTAAGAAATTATGTTTTAGGTGAAACGTAAAAGTTGCTGATGTGACTTTCTTTTTTTAAAAATTTATTAATTCAGTTGTCAAAATATCCTCTCTGGGCAAGTGGGCACAATTTAAGGATGGGAGGTGGTTCTGCAGATCCTATCTGTCCATTAAATATCTTGGCTTACAACAGCAGTGCTGTGCCTGGCCTGTGGTGATTGCCGTGTTTCCCTCTTTTGATTGGTTTGCCAGTGTTGTCTCTTTTTTTTTAAAGTATCATTAAAGTCAATCACCAGCTCAAAATATTTGGGAAGGGAAGGAGATGGCAGAACTTTTCTGCAGAGCTGACACAGAGGAGCACCCATGTCCTCCCCAGAGCATCCAAATTGGTATCTGCCAGCATTTTCACTGCTCTCCCATCAACCACACAGGCACGGGGATTAATTTAAGGCAATTTTAATTTTTGACTGATTTTCCTCATGCAAGTCCTCTTTGTTCAGCTCCGCTCATGGCCTCCTCCACGTTTTCCTGCCTGGTTTGAGACCAAAAGATGGGAAGTCTTGCACTGGGTTTTTTAAGATTAAAAAGTGATTTTCCTTGTGCTCCAGTAATTAAAATAATGTGAATTAAGCCATGTTAGTCTAGAGGGTTTGTTACTATGTCAGCTGCTGTGTGTTGGTGCTGGTTGCTTAACCAGTGACCGCTTTTAATCTTGGAAGACAGGGGTTTGAATGGTGCAGTGTCTTCAGATTGACTTCAGGTAAAGTATGAATAAAAACTTACCTATTTTAGCTTCAGAGGGACTTTGTTTCCTATCTCACGTGGTGTGAACTGATACAGAAGCACC
>NW_010199274.1:0-4092 GCF_000695765.1 Mesitornis unicolor
GCCCGCGTCCCGACTCGGCGCAGAGCTGCCCGCACCTCGGCGCCCCTCAGCTCCCCCGGCCCTCCCTGTCGCCGCTCCCTTCACAATGTGATCCAGACCGTCATTTGAGCTCTGCAGGGCATAGCGTGTCCGCTGTCTTTCGGACCGCCTTTGAGCACTACGCCAAAGGGAGAAGAGATAATTACTGTGGCCACCATAAAAAGATTAATGCTATGAATTAGTAAGCTCTGCCTTGCCGAGGATGTTCGTGTGCATACACTATGCTGAGTTTCAGAATAATCTGCTTACAGGAAATAAGGGAAGAGAACTGACAGGAGAAAATATGACTAGCTAAGATGGAAGTCAATCAGCTGACTCAATGACACTAACCCCAAAGCAAATTAATTACACCAAATGCTTTACTGTCACTTTCTGTTCAATTTTCTCTGATACTAAAACATTCTGATCTTGAAAGGAATTCTTTCATATGGGCTTAGCATCTCTGAAACCTGATTTAGCATAATGTCTCACTGGCTCAATGTAAAAAGAATGAGAGATATATTTTCTATTTACAGGTTTATTTTATAATATACTAAATTATTATATGCCAAATTGAGCTCTTAAATCTTACTTTTTTTTTATTAGTTCAGGTATTTTCATGACTCATTTAGCAGCCATTAGGGCACATAAGCGTCTATTGACTTTTTATCATTTGGAAGAAAACGGAATAGCAGGAAAATATTACAGAAGATGTTGTTTATGTGAATAAAGACTTCCTGGTGAGGTACATATAAATTAGGATTATTTTCTTGAGGAGAAGATTTCAGAATAACAGCCTGGAAACCAACAAGGTAATTTCCATTTTGACACTTGAGTCAGACAATTATTACAGAGTCCTATAATTACTTTATTTTATATCCAGCAAATGCAACAATAACTTACAGTCAAAACACAGCCTAATCTGAGGTCCTTTTGTCACCCTGCAGTACCAGCTTGAGCCATCATTTTGCAGTTCCAGGCCAGGCCACCCTTCTCTGGCCTTTTCCCCTGTTCTCTCCTTTCTTTGCACTCTGGCAAAGCCCTTTTCAGGCAGATCTTCAGAGTCCCTCATGCACTCAACCAGAGACCAGGTTTCTCCTAGGTTTAGAACAACTTCTGTAATACTGTTTCTGGAAAAGATATTGGTGATTGTACATTAATTTCCACTTAATCTCTAGACCCTAACAAAAAAAGTGATATAAAATGTTTTGCCTACAAAGACAGGAGAATTGTCAGCTGAGGATTAACAGGTGATGTATGCATCACTTCTCAGTTAAAGGTTTAAAAAGAAGTGATACCTAGACATTCAGTACATAAATATAGGCTCACTATGCATATGGAGATTGAGTGGGGCATTAGCTGTTTTTTGAATATACTTGAAAATCTGGAATTACGGTCTCTTAGAGCAACTAGGGTATTATGATGAACCATCTTAAGCAATCCTTCCTGGGACTTACAGAACTGAAGACAAATTTTAGGTAGTAATCACTTAAGAAAATAGCTAAGGTTTTGTTTAATCAAGTGTATTTGTTCTCTTTAAGTTTAGATCAGGATGGATGACAAAAATAATTACTATTCTTTATATGTCTGATATTTAAAAATCTAAGTGTTTTTTCTATATAAGGCTCTGAAATATAAACACATAATAATTTTTGTTGTGTAAAATGTAAATGCAGTTGAAACTTGCTATTCCTTCCAGTTATCTAGACATCAGTAACCCAGGAGTACAACCTTTATATAATAGTTAAATAGTTTCCATTGCAGTAACACCCAGAGAGAAAGTTCCAGGAGATAAAATCACTAAATGAATCCTGTCACACCAGCTCCGTGGGAGCAACGATTTCATACCTTGTGCAAAAAGACAATGAGGCCACATCAGAAGAGTTTGATGGAACCCCGAGAGCCTGAAGGAGACCTTGGTGCCTTGCATTGGCTCTGGAAGTTGGCTGTCTAGTGACAGTTTCTTGGATTCAGGGTGTGAGTTAATGTAGGCGGACTGCTTGTCCCCTAGATACCTTCCAAGCGTTTTGGGTTTTAATTTACTTCAGTTGTTGAGTTTTCTTTAAAAAATTTTTCTCAGACAAAAGTGTTGTTCCACAGACTTCTTTATGAGCACCTGGAAAAAAAAACAGACTTCTCAAAGAGCTAATGATTCAGTTTAGTCAGAGCAGGAGCTTTCAAAATGTGAAGAAAGGGGGAGATCAAGTACAAGATGTATGTTGGCGTCAGCCAAGTACAAGGTCCTGCACATGGGTGGGGGCAATCCAAAGCACAAATACAGGTTTAGTGGAGAATGAATTGAGAGCAACCCTTAGGAGAAGGCCTTGGGGGTGTCAGTTGATGAGAAGATCAACATGACCCAGCAATGTGGACTTGCAGCTCCAAAAGCCAACCATATTCTGGGCTACACCAGAAGCAGCATGACCAGCAGGTCGAGGGAAGTGATTCTCCCTCTCTACTCTGCTCTGATGTGACCACACTTAAGAGTACTGCATCCAGCTCTGTGGCCCCCAACATAAGGAGGACATGGACTTCTTGGAGCGAGTCCAGAGGAGGGCCAGAAAGATGATCAGAGGGGTGGAACACCTCTCCTGTGAAGCCAGGATGAGAAAGTTGGGATTGTTCAGCCTGGAGAAAACTCCAGGGAGACTTCAGAGCAGCCTTCCAGTACTTGAGGGGGGCCTACAAGAAACCTGGAGAAGGACTTTTACAAAAGCAGGTAGGGCAGGTAGTGATAGGATTAGGTGTAATGGTTTCAAACTGGAAGAGGGGAGATTTAGATTACATATCAGGAATTCTTTACCCTGAGAGTAGTGAGACACTGGCCCAGGTTGCCCAGAGAAGTTGTGGATGCCCCATACCTGGAAGTGTTCAAGACCAGGCTGGACAGGGCTTTGAGCAACCTGGTCTGGTGGGAGGTGTACCTGCCCATGGCAGGAGGGTTGGAACTGGATGAGCTTTAAGGTCTCTTCCAACCCAAACCATTCTGATTCTATGAAAATTACAGAAACTCACACCTGCTTTTGTTATGAAAAAAAAGGTTAAAGATGCTTGAAAGTCTTATTTCCTCACAAATCCCGGAAACTTTCTTCTGCAACCTTTAGAATCGGTGAGGTTTTACTTCAGTTCCAGTAAAGCTGGCTTAAAAGCTGACCTTTTCTTTTATTACCTTTTCATGCCCATTTTTAAAGAAAACTTGTCTTTTCCAGGACTCTATTTCTATTTCTATGTGACTTTGTAGTATTATGGATTCATTTTTAAAAGCAATGTTACTGTTAAAGTTGGTGTTTCTTTTTCTGCATTAGATTCATAATGCATGTGAAGCCGGATATTTAAATAAATATTTTAATTTGCTGAAGATAGAACTGTGACTAAGTATTAAGTAGTTATTTATGTCAAGGCTGAACTCTATAGTATATTTCCTGCATGGTGCAAAGAGAGAGAGGGTTTTTATCTGACAAGACAGTGCTTATGGGGATGAAAAAGACCTATTTAGAAAATTTAGTTGTCTTAGGTACAATAAATGTTCCTGCATTAAACTAAAATTTGTTACTGACCTAAGGTAAATAAAGAAATCCCAGTCCAAAATAAAATTACAAAGTAAACACACTTTAGAAAAACAAAGATACCTCCTTTCTGGAACTGGTCTGTGATTTGTTAAATGGGAAGCTGTAGTTTCTTCACCAAAATAAGAGTGTTCCCGAGCTCCTCCTGGAAACACACTGGATCCAGGATCCTCCCGGATGACTGGAATCAATGCCCATTGCGGTCTTCATCTCACCTTCACAGCCTCCAGGCTAAGCGGAGGAGGACAAACTCTGCCTGGACACTGGCATTCCACTTCGCTGCTGGCAAGAGCTGCTACCGCCCAGGTCCTCTGTTGTTACAGCCCCTAAAAATGGAAACCGGGGGGGTTTACGTGTGGGTCAGGCTCGCTGCTGCCTGTTCATCTCCCACAGAACCACAGAGATGTTCTTGGAAGCCCAACGTGGGGACAGATGTGGGCCTGGGTGTGGGCAAGGGGAGTCAGGAGGAGGCTCTGCAGATTTGGGTGGCCTTCGGTGGCCTAGTGCA
>NW_010199275.1:0-3758 GCF_000695765.1 Mesitornis unicolor
GGGCCTGCGGGCGGGGATCAAACAGAGCAGGGAGGCAGCTGGTTGAAATTTAACCACAATATTCTCGCTCCCCATTGTTTCCAGGGAGGCCCGATATTTCCACAACAGGATTATGGCATCTGATTAACTCGCTGAGACAACAATGAGGGGCTGGGATGGGCTTCCCCTTCTAGCTGCCAAAAGGGGAAAGTAAATACAACACCCTGATTTCAGGAGTGAGGGCTTGCAGGGCCCCCCTGGTTCTCCCCCAGCTGTGTGCCAGGGAGGAGTCTGACACGGCTCTGCTTGCACCCCCTCTGGCTCCCCAGGAGTTTCCCAGAGGAAGTGCCTTGAGATGCCCCCGTGCACATAACTCTCTCAGGGATGTCCCCTCACCGGCTCTTTGGTGGGCACAGGGCATGGGTCACTCCTAGGGATACACAGAGAGGTCAGGCTGGAACAGCCCAGCTCTGGCTGCAGGTCTGTGCTCGGCTGTGCTGGTCTTAATGGGACCAAACAACCTGGGCAGAGGGATGCAGGTTGGAGAGACAGCATCACCCACGGGCTTAGGATACTTCTATCCCATGGCCCCACTGGACTGTTTCCTTTGCAGTAGCTGCAGCAAAGTGCAGCTGGCCAGAGGTGTCTCCATCACAGTTTTGTACTCAATAGCCATAATCCATTGGGTCTTCACATTTGTTTTAGGTACCCAAAAACCAGTGCCCAGAGCCTCTGAGAAGTCTTGCCACTGTGCGGGATGGTGAGGCTGTCCTGCTGCCCCTGCACATGATGGAGCAAGAGGGTCTTGGTCAGCAGCCCCAGGCCACCCCACTTCCACACCTCTTCAGCTGATCCTTCCAGTGGAGCATCCTTAAGGGCATCATCAGCAGAGAGAGCAGAGGGGATGTGCCATAGCACCACTCCCCATCTCTCCCTCTGGTTTCCCAGGGCTGCAAAAGGGGCACAATTCTCTGCACATCATGGGCACAGGAAAATTGGATCCTGGGCTAGGTCCACAGGGTCCTCCAGGCTGGTTCCTACTCCAACTAAAGGAATGAGCCCAGCTTCCCACTTTGCTCATCACTGCCACAGGGGAATGGGGAACAGAACTGTCTGGGATGGGGCTGGGTCCAAGGCGTCCAGCACATTCCCAGGAAGAAGTGCCCTATAGCTGTCAGTGACCAAACCCAGATCTCCTGCAGCCTGCCAGCATGCAGTGCGCATATCACACACATTTGTCCCCCTCTTAGCAGCTCTGGGCTGGCAGCAGCCTTGCCCAGCCCCTCACTGGTACAACATTTCTGACCCATGGGAGGTCAAGGGCTGAAGACAGGGTTTTTCTATGACAGCAGCTCCTCCCCATGCTGGGGTCCCAGCATCCTGCATTGGCTCTGGCCACAACAAGCAGTGACAGTGTCCTGTCACTGTGCACAGAGTTCGTCACCTCCCCATCCAGCAGGGACCTGCTGGGCTGGCTCAGCTGCTGCACGGGATGTGGGACACTGGAGAATCACTCTTGCTTATTAACAGCTCTGTACTGATTAAAAGCAAACTCCCTGAAACTGCCCCAGCTCCAAGCACCTCCGGTCCTGCCCCAACCCCGCTGCCCTGTGCTGGTGGCAGGGGTAGGACTGCAGCTGGGAATGCTGAGGCAGGGAGGCTTCAAAGGGGGGCTTAGGCAGACTGGGAGCACTGCTGCCCAGTCATCAGCATTCCCAATGCCAACCCATGCCCCTGCCAGGCGAAGCCCTCTGGCACATCGGGCTGAGCGGGACAGGAGCCCTGGGCACAACAGGGCAGCCAGGGCTGGATGTGTGGGGAAGGGGCTGGAGGCCGTGACAGGGGGTGAGCGCAGGGGGATTTCTACTTGGGAGCTGGTGGGAAGGAATGCTTGAGGTCGCAGCACCATGGCATGCGAAAGAATTACCTTCTTGTAGATGTAGGAGAGATGCGGCGTCCATCCCCATATCACACAGCATCTCCCACAGTGTTCAGCCACCCCAAGGCAGTGCCAGGTCGTCTGGCCACCGCACACAGCTACCGCCTGTGTACCAGCCGTGCCCAAGTCCCTCCTTTCTCTGCACCAATGCATCTCCCTACCCCCTCCCCGAGCGGGAGGGCAGCATCCCGCAGGCACCCCGCCGGGCTCCTGGGCCTGACAAGGACAGGGGCTCAGGGCTGGCACAAGGCCTCGCGGGGCTGCCCGGAGCCGGGCGCTGTGCAGGGCGAGCGGGCGAGCAGGCGGCGGAGCCGGACGATGCAGTCTAGGTGGTGCTATTTCTCTATTTTTGCACTGGAGGGGTTTGGGATTTTCCTCTCCCTATTCGCTGCTTTGGTCGTCTTCTTCTCCCTCTCTCTCGCTCTCTTTTTTTTTTTTCTTTTCCTTTTCTAAAAATACTTGACAGCGATTGAAAGGTCCCTTTAATCGAGGCCACAGAGCCCTTATTAAGGGCACGGGTCGGGGTGCTGGGCCGTGCCCGGCATAACGGCTTCATTAAACCCTGCGAAAACTAATATTTATGGAATCAAATTTATGGAGGCCAAGGCCGAACTTGTGTCCTTTAATGTGTGTCGGGAGCTCAAATCCAGCCGGCTCCAGAGAGGAGGGGGTGGGGACAGGGAAGGAGACCCCAGCGGGACAGGATGGGACAATGAGTGGTGACACTCCCAGCAGCAACCTGGGCCAGGGAGGCACTGATGGCCCTGTGCAGGAGTCTTGGGGGCTGGGGTCCCTGTGGTGGCCTTGGGGGCATCGGCAGAGCTTTTTCCCACTGATGTCTTTGCTCTCCTGCTTTTATTTACCCCCATTCATGCTCCTGCAGCCCCACCTTGCCTTGCCTTGGGAGCAGCATGAGTGGAGCATGATCTGTCCCTGCAGCAGGTCTTTACCCCAACCCCATGCCAGCCGGGGTGCTCACCTGTCCCTTGGGAACACTGGGAGGACTTATTCTGCAGCGGACAGGGCTCTTGAGCAGTTCCCTTGCAGCATCTCTGGGGCTGGGATTGGCTCCCCTGAGTTGAGCATCCCAGGGAGAAGCAGGGATACAGCCTGGGTGCAGACGGCAGCTGGCACAACCCAGGAGTGCAGGTGCTGGTTTGCAACATCACTGGCACAGTGGGGTGAGAATGTGACACCCTCTCTACCCCCATGTGATGTCCCCCCAGCCCCGAAGGGGACAGATGAGCCAGATACCCTTGCTGGCATGACAAACACCCTTCTACTGCAGGTCCCAGCATCCACAGGGAAGCAGCACGAAGCCCAGGTCCAGCAGGGAGCTGGGGGAACTGGCTTGGAACAGAGCAGCTCCCAGGCCAGGATATGGAGCCCACATGGATGGAGCAGGGGTTGCCCCAGGAGACAACCTGGTGACAGAAGACACATGAAACCAAGAGCTGCTAAACTCCTTCCCCAGTTCCAGCCAGGCCAGTAGCCTGGGGACCCTCCCAGGGCACAAGTGCCCACCAAGCCAAGGTCAGAAGCTGGCAGATGGGAGAAGGCAGGATACAAGCCAGCTATGGCTGTCAGCACAAGCTCCCCATCCCATGGCTTCCCCTTCCCACCACCCATCCTGCCCCTCACGCTGCTCCCTCAGAGAGGAAATATAAAAAGCAATCAGCTGCTCTCGCCCTGGGACTGGCCGGCAGTGGCCCAGCAAAGGCCCTTTCATTCCCCTTCCACAGACACAGGGGCTGCTCCGGATGTTTTTGTTTCCCCCAGGCTGCCTGGGAGAGCAGGCAGCATGGCTGTGGCCAGCCCAGCCCAGGGGAGCAGGGGAGCC
>NW_010199276.1:0-1234 GCF_000695765.1 Mesitornis unicolor
GGGGTCGCGAGTTCGATCCTCGCTGGGGCCTCGTCGTATTTTTAGGTGCCGGTGAGTGTATCCATGAGCAACAAGCGTAATTTTGGGGTATTTTGGTGGTGGCAGACTACGGCGTGCATGCGGGCTGCGTGAGCTTGTTGTTAAGGGGAACACGTTGGAAATAGGCACTTTTGGTAAAATCTGACTGTTAACAGAAATACCAGTCACTGAATTAACTCCTGGCTGTGCTTGGCGCTGGCAGGGGAGCGAGGGATCAATAAGCTCTTTGGGAAGCAGCGTGGGGGTGGCTGAGTGAGTATTTGTGCAGCTCACATCACAATTTCCCTGATGGGAGCTTTGGCAAAATGCTGTTAAGGGGTTTAAAAGGAACAAATTGCCCCTGAGTGGAGAATAAGCTGGACAGGATTATCTGACTCTTCACAGCTTGTCAGGGAAGCCGAGCTGTTGGTTTTATTTCTGTGCTGGAGGCTGGACAGAGGAGGTGTAATAATTCCTTGCCTTTTATTTTTTTCCATTTTAGGTTATAGAAAGAGCTAGAAACCTCCGCACAAACCGTCTTGAGCGCCACACTTTCAAAATAAGCATTTGAGGTTTTTTTAGAAATCCTCTGAGCAAGGCACTGAGTTTCCAGCACTGCAAACAACGCAGCGAGCATTACCAACATCCAGCAGGGAAATTTGGGCTTTGGTGAGGGGAGAGGACACCAGCAGCAGCTGCAAGGGGCTGACAGGGGCACAGTGTGGGCTGTGTCGTGGCGCTGCAGCCGTGTACACCCCTCTGCCTGCCCTCAGGCCAAAGCTGTGGTGATGGACGGTGCTGTGGTGCGAGGAGCAAGGGGCTCTGCCCCTTACAGCAGGAGTCGTGCTGTGCCACAAGGCCCAGTGTTTGGATTTGCTGCGGTTTGGGATTCTTGCTTAAAAGAGTTTTTGCTCGGAATGACTTTGTTTGTAGCCATGCCCCCCTGTCCTACCTGGGAAAACAGTTTTGTCCTAACCCCAGTGTGACCAGTTAATGTCCCAGTCAGTCCCTTGGTCCAGTGGCCCTCCCGAGTCCTTGCAGCACGCTCACAGAGGTGGTGATAAAAGCCATCCCTTGAGAGGATCTGTCCTCTCCGGGGACACCGGGCACGCTGTAGTCTCTCTGTCAGCCAGGAGCTCGGTTTTGCCGTGACCAACCAGAGCATTGCCGGATCCCCGGGATGCCACAGTCACAAAGGCTGCCGTGGTTTGTTTGG
>NW_010199277.1:0-1778 GCF_000695765.1 Mesitornis unicolor
TGCCTGGGACTTTGTGACTTTCTCTCTCTCTCTACACCTCTGCGTTTTCACCTCAAGGTTGATCAAATGTTCAGCCGAAGATCAGGAAAGTCGCAGGGTTCTTGGCAAAACTGGCACAGCAATGTCACCACATAACAGCAAAGTGAAAGGCACGTGTTTGCTGATTGCTCAGCTCATTACATACCAAGTCATGTCACATAGCAACTAGAAAACTATTACTATATCTAGGAGAGAAATGACTTCTTAATTTAAAAATGACTTTTCTGTGTTAGGGATTTGACAGGGAGAATGAAGGACTAGAGGAGATAAAGTGTTGCTCTGCTGAAAAAAAATCATTTTGTAAACATGAAATATTGATCTGGCCTGTATTGTGTGAGCGCTTGCTGTATGTGTATATCGAGTCCCCAATGTTGCATGTTCAGAAAAGCTAAGTTAGAAAAATCACTTACAGGCATAAATAGACAGAGGTCCACAATTTGTACTGTCTGGGAAAGCATGAAATGTTTATCTAGACAGGAAGAAAACTCTCTCTCACATTGCTGAATAAGTTTTTCATGACCACTAGCTTTGTGTAAGGAGGATTTAATGCTATCTAAAGTATTCTTAATCTGCATTTTTATGGTTAATTAATAGAGCTGATCTGACAAGTACTTTCATTGGAATCTGTCTACTCTTTTTTTTGTTTCTTTTTTTGCTTGAATTCAATAGAATTTTATTTTGCAGTTCTGAAAATGAGGACATTTATACCCATGTCTTTTTATAGCTCCATAATTTATGTGTACTGGCTCTAATTGTTGTTACTCTCTGGGCCCTCTGCAACGTCTTCAAGACTTTCCTATATTACCAGAGTGAAATAAAATGGTCATAGTCTAAATGAACTTCAAGCTCAGAACAGCTTAATTATGGAGGTGCCATTAAGAGTACATTGATTTTCACTTAAGAAAGGAATTAATTCTTCGCTTTTTATAAATTATGTGACACAACCTGCTTAAATTTACAGCTCTACCTGTAGATCTCACCATTACCATGGGAATGGCTAAATAATAAGATTAAAAAAAGTTTAAGATGTCTCTCTCCTTGGTTTCTGAAGATCTAGAGTTTCTGCTTTCATGCTCTTCTTTCCAGTCATGAGGCCTACAAAAATATTTATATACATATAAAAAAAATATATATATATTTATCTACAGATAAGAACATTTCAGATTCTGAGGGAATAAAATAACTCAAGAACTGTTAATTTCAGAAAAGAAAACAAGTGCTACAAGACTTAGGAAGAAACACAGAGAGCTGGCAGGGTACAGGTTAAATACAATTAATATATTCAGGTAAATCATTTAATTAATTGAACAATACAGATTTTCTAATGAACCACATTAATTTTTCATGATGAGGGTACAGTTTTATCTCCATTGTACAAAGACTAATATATGTTAATATGTCATTTGTGTATGTTTTATATGCAGATAAGATGAATCTTAACAATACGGCCACAACGACACCAGAATCACTAAATTATAAACATTTTGAAAGTGCATTTTTTATCTCCCTTAAAAATCTTTGCTACTTTTTTGTAGGTGGATACCAGACTGGAATGATTAATGCAATTAAGGCAGAGCTTTAACATAAAAAGGTGTCATTCAGAATTGTAATCAAAGCTACAGCAGTGACAGTCAAGATAAGGAATGTTCTGATCATGACTATGAAGAAGAAAGAGGTGGGTGAAGAACGGGACCTCAGTCATCAGCTCTTCCCACCTCTACACAGGAATTACTCTTTCC
>NW_010199277.1:1809-13213 GCF_000695765.1 Mesitornis unicolor
ATTACAGAGCAAATCTCAGTATCATTCATTTAAAGGACGCAGCACAATTGTTTTTCCAAAGCATTATTAAGCTTTTCATTCAAAAGGAAAACCAAATGGTTGCAAAGGTACTACAGATGACAGTAGCTCCCGTTCATGGTGGTGAAGAGGACTGCAATAGCAATGGCAGCCAGGGTTGTGCCAGTTCAAGGTAAACTTGCTGCAGGGATGCAGAATATTTCACCACATAAGATGCAAGGATGCAGAGGCTGCATGGGCACAGCCAGCTGGAAAGATAAAACCACCGTCCTTCACTGAGGGGTGGGCTGTTCTGCTGGGGAGAGGGGCCACGTGGAGATGTGGGTGAGATGCACAGTGGCCTCTGTAGCTTTGATCTTGCTGACAGTGAGATGAAAGCTTTTGCACCTCCCTCTGCCATAGTGATGACTGCTGATGCACCTCCAGGAGCTGGGGACATCAAGCAGGTTATTTCCATCATGGAGACAAAGCCTTTGTTCTGCTTTCCTGAGGCACAGATCCTACCCAGGCACAAAAAGACTGCTTCATGCTCACTCCCCTGGGAAGATCAGGTAGAATATGACCCTAAGATGCTTACTTCCCTCTGTCTTACAATTAAAGTGAAGATTTGGAGTGGAGAAGCAGCAGCCAAATTACTAATCACTCTGATGACTACATCTGCATTTTTAAGATTTCATTTTGATTTGCATGGGCCTGCACAGTCAGCTGTTAAGTTGCAATTCAGCTAGTTGAGTGTTAACTTCTTGTTTTTCAGAAGAGGGAAAGATCTAACAGAATTGGATCTTTATTATTAGACCTAGAAAGAAATATGAGCCAGGAGACTTCATTCATTAGTGAAGTGCTGGGACCAAGACTACCAAAATAAAAGAAAAATCTTTTAAGGGTAGGAAAGGGGCAAACAAAGGCTCTTCTGGAGTAACACACAGATGGATGGTACACATTGACATTTCACACATACACATTAAGTAGCAAACTGGGCCTGAGGTGCATCTCTTGGTTACTTTTCAGCTATCACTAAACACAGTGAGGCAATTCTAACTAACTAATGTATGCTATTACTTCATCATAGATTCACAGAGGAAATGGCATGTATGATTGTGACTTTAAAGTCATATTGAAAACAGAAAGTGTGCTGTACACTTTGTGGCTGTTTACCACCATAGTTGAAACATGTAAGGAGTTTTTACTGAGTAAGTATATTCGGATGCCTCCTCTTTCCTGTGCCCCCCTCTCACCCCTGATCTCTCTGAACAGAAAGCATTAGGGTGATGCCTGCAAGTGTCATTCTGAAAGTTAGCTCCTCTGATCAATGCTATTTAACCTGTGACTGAGCACCTTGCCCATTTTTGTCCTGCTATAGACTCTTTATATTCCCAGATACAGTCTTCCAAATCTGGAATGGGAAAACTTTGGAAATCCCAGCATTTTACAAAAACAGAAATTGTCTCATGCCAAACAATAGTTATGAGGTATTAATTACTGTAAAATGCTCAAATACTGTAGTAATAAAAATTCCTAAGAATAAAGACTAATTTGTAATTGCACTATGAATGAAGTCTGTCACTAAACTATAATTCTTTATAGTATACAAAATTGTCAGTATGCGTATCACAACAGGGACATGCATGGATCAATTACATCCTCATACTTACATGCAGTATCACATTGCTCATTTACCTTGAAATTAATCAGATTTACTCCCAAATCCTTACCTTCAGCACTGATTCCTAACAGTACATCATTTATACACTTGATTTTTCCATACTGAACTGAGTTTAGACATTCAAATCCTCATGTACTTGAATATACAATTCATACATGTGCAGCACTTTTGATGAACATCATTAAAATGCTTGTTCTTTTTAATCAATTGCTCAAAAATCAGAGTGCTCTTGAGCTATAACACTCCGTTCCCCTTTGCTTAGGCAGATAAAACTACATGGGACAGAGAGTATGTAATTATTTACATGCTTATCCGAGAAATAATTTTCTAAAGAGGTTACTGTGTTATGAGAGTATTTAATGAAGTACTTTCAGCCTTTGTGCGATTAATGCAAATTTATGTGATGATCTACTATTTTAACAATCACTGGCTGTGTGTATTTTAATTTTCTAACATTTCTTTTTTTACTGAAAAAAATTGTTTGTATTATACTCTCCACTGAGTTTAAATACAGCTGCTTTGAAATTTGCAGTTTGTGTTCTGTGGGAGGACATACAATTTGAAAACAACAAAAAGAA
The DNA here is from genome assembly GCF_000695765.1 of Mesitornis unicolor. Lineage (NCBI taxonomy): Eukaryota > Metazoa > Chordata > Aves > Mesitornithiformes > Mesitornithidae > Mesitornis > Mesitornis unicolor. The sequence goes on from NW_010199277.1 coordinate 4,069, forward strand.
ATTCAGAATGAAAGGGAGAACATCTCCAAACTTCCTTTAGAGAGGAAGCCTGCATGAGGAGTAATGGCTGAGATCTGTGTCTTCAGTAGACAGAATGGCAAGGCTACCTCAAACCACAGGTATTTCTTCTAATGCCTTTTTTAATGTGCTTTTTTTCCGTCCTTTTCTTTTTAGTTATCAGCAGAGCCTGGTGTCATATTCAATGTCAGTGGTCATATTTGATTGAGAAGGTGCTTGAGGAAGAAACCCCAGTGCTGTAAGAGAGATGGTGACTATGCTGAGTGGCAGGATACAGTATGGGCATGATGTAGGTCACCTGCCCTGGCCTCATGGTGCTCTGCAGCCACAGGTGGGAAACCAGTGACTTGCAATGTGTGTGCTATGAGTGCTGTTCGGATGGCTTCAGACCATCAGAATACCAGCATTTATACCCATGCAAAAGGATCTAATGTGAGAATGAGCAAGGTCTGAATTATAGCACTGAAATACATTTTAATTTCAATCATTTATGTCGCAAGAGAAAAACACATTTAAATTGACTTTAGGTCTCTACTCATCATGACACAGCCTCTGCTGTGCACAAACTGAGATAAAACTTCTTTCCAGATACTCAATACTTGCATTTTGCTTCCTACAAGATGTTTGTCTCTTGTTTTCTCTTCATCTTAGAAAAGTGAAGCAAAGATTATTTTATTTACTGATAACTCAGCCACTCCCTTTCCAGCCCTTTCCTTGTGATGTGAAAGCAAGCCACCTCTCTCACCTGACATCCTCTCATCACTTGTAGTGGAAGCTCTTGTACTTTTAAACTATCAATGTATTACTGCCCATCTCCAGCTATCCATCCCCCTGCACCTTTGATGTGTTTCTTAACCACCTCACATATATATTCTCCCCTGTTGACCCTTACACCAGGATATTTGCATTGACATCCTTGGACTCCTTCAGGTCCTACCTTAAAAGATCACCCTTTGCTGCAAGGCTTACAGTACTTCTCTCTAGGCTGGCCAGTAAGAGACTGGGATCACTGCCTGTTATCCAGGCCAAAAATATATAATCTTTTTCATACATTTCCTTTTGGTTTTCTATTCTTTATTTCATCTTTTGTAATTAAAGTGCAAACTTATAGGAGTAGGATTGTTTTTTGTTCTCTGTTTGCGTAGCATTTAGTATGAGGCATTTAGAACGTGTGAATTCCTAGACCCTGCAGTAATAAAAAAAATAAACACTTATAGATAGGGCAAAATACAATAGAGAAGATAGAATTATCTCTCAAACATACATTATAGATCCCGGAAACTTAGGGTTACCCTCAGCTTCAGAGAAATGCACTAATATTAAGACACCAAACAATGTCTGTCTGTTTGGACAGCCTTAGTCCTGGTGTGACACTGTGTAATGACAACATGATTATGGCATTATAGGGATTTAAGTTGTCATTGGATCAAACTGTTTCAGAGATGATTAATTTTATTTCTCTCCCTCAAGAATTGTCAGAGCAAGAGCTATGGGAGGCAGCAGCCAAGGAGAGGAGCTCTTCTGAGGACCCCCCGCAAGCAACACTTTTCCCTTCCTTCACTGGTAAATTAGAAACTCCCAGCTCTGATGAACAGCAGGAAAAAGGGACATAATTCCTAAAATAAATACTTTGAAAAGGTCTTATGGAAAGGCTTCAAAGAATTCTGATGATATATGAATAATGAAGAGTCTGTATTTTATAACAGAATTCATTAGGGATAAATAAAAGTCTAACAGAAGGTGCAAAAGGACCTATTTTCAATTAACTCTAACTCAAACTAATTAATGGATTTACTTGCAAATTCTCAGAAAATCCATTTCATAGTAAGTACTGTAATTTTAGGAACAATACAGTATGTTTTGTGCATATCAAAGTGATTGGATCCCTTCTTTAAGTACAAACTTCAGTTCAGCCTTGACTTTGGAGCAGTGCCCAACACCTTCATAATTCTCCTCCTTCACTCTATCCACAGTGTGAAAAAGGAAGACGGATATACAGCAAGCCTACAAGGGAAACTAATATATCATCAGGGAAAAAACTTGACACATAAGGAGTGTTCCATGAATCATGAAAATATATTTCAATAACTAATCTGGAAGGGGAAAAAAAAGCCAACCTTGATTGGCCAATTATAAAATTATAAATGGCTGCACTTTTTAGAATGCTCTGACAGCATCAATGGAGATTTGTAACTAAGCCTGATGAAATCCCGTCCTGCTTGTGCTAGTATCTCAGTGCAGATTTTCCATGCTGTCTGATGTTGCTCTCATACTGCTGTTGAAAAAACTCTTCTGGAAATGCACGTGGTTTAATTAAACAAAATGAAGAAACAAATTGAAAAATGCCATGCATGGCAATCCTTCATATTTCTTCCTCACTTCATCTCCTTTTTAGGACAGTCTCTCAAAAACATTTTCATCAGGAACAGGGAGAAATAATGCATAAGCATAAAACTAGGTATCTTGCAGTTTTAGCATGTCTCTAGATTTTTAACAGGTTCTGCATATTCTAAGTGTTTATTTAATCTTTCTAACTATAAACAGTATAAGTTTAAATGTTTTTGCACTGTTGCACATCTACTATATTTTATGGTATGTGCTTAACAACATGAACAGATGTATGATAGACTACAGATTTAACAGATTTAATCAAAGACTATGCTGGGCATGTAGCAGAGGACAGTGTTTCTGTAGGAATCACAACGTTATAATTTCCTGCTCTTTCAAGTATGAAGACATAATATTTTATTAATGTATAGCCTGTGTGAGCTTCTTTATCATTTTAGCCTGGCTTCCTGGCTTCCTAGGATGATGTGGTAAACCCCTGTCCTTGCGCTGTGGGTCTGCTCCTCCGTTCTTCTCCCCTCTCTCAGAAACTCTCATCCCAACAGGAACTACCCACCAAAGGCTCAGAGATAATTGTAACCCCAGAGGTATCTGAGCTGAGGGAAGAGATCCAGCCTGGTACGAAGGAAAAGACTGGTTGGACACACCCATTTGGCAGTGCCCATGTTGACGTGTGCGTATTGAACGGGCAATGGGCACACAGGCAGCTGCTGGCAGCCACTGTGTGGATGTCCCGTGCACTGGGGAATACCACAAAGGGACATGAAAGGATGGAGTGGGAAGGCAAGACTGGTAAGCAAAGGATGTACACCTTGGGTGAAACCACATATCATCAACTCTTTTGCTCACTGATTAACATGTTAAGTTTTGGTGTGTCTGCTCCACAGTGAGAGCGGGGCTGAATGAGACTTTTGGCTCATCTCCAAAGCATCAAGGGTTCCCATGAGATCTCTCACCCAAGTTGCTGCTAGATCCAAAGCTGCAGAGCTTGCAAGGCTGGAGGATAGCAAAGGCATGCAGTCCAGCATGGCTGTGGGATATTTTGTGCACTCAATAAAGGCAAAATATGCATGCAATTTGAAGCTGTAATTTTTCTTGATTATGAAAGGGTTAAAAAGAAACACATTTGCAGCACTGAGGCAGAACAACATTGTGGGGAGCAGTCTGGCCTGCGCCGCAATTCTTTCTTCCTTTGCACACAGCTTCTAATGGAAAAGTACTGCCTGCCCTCTGTAAATTATTAATTTCTTCATGTTACCAGATACCGTTGATAAAAAGACAAGTGGCCCCTGTACTGACTGTCTGGGGTAAAATGAATACTTGCTGATGCCCTTTAAACTCTGTATAGGTTTTCATCTACTTTCTACTGAGCTTGGCTTTGCAGTGTGCAATGGACTGTTACACACTTTTAGCCTCTCACAAGCAACTCCCTATGGAATAAACCATTTCTGCTTTCATTTTAGGTGCTGACTTAGATGAATGACTTTAAATTACTTACAACCTTCAGCTGATCTAAAATGTCAAACAAACTTTAAACTAGTATATGTTCAAGGATGTGTGAACCTGAAAACAAAAAAAAGGCGGAGGCGCTTTCTCATTAGCCGCTGCTCTGTATAGGAGAGAAGGTCACCTCCTGGAGCGACTGGGCACAGAGGCAGCCCCTGACCATCACCCCTGGTCAGTGCTTTTAACTATTATTAATACCAACAACTCAAAACAGTACCTTTGATAAAAAGCTTGATAAAAGCCACTGAGATTAGGGATCATGTTAACTAATGATGATAGCATAAATTATCAAGTGGAACAGCTCCACATTATAGCATGAAGGGACCCATTTAAGAGGGATTATACATCAGGTTCAAAAAAGAATGAGGAATTGACAAGAATAAAAGCACATAGCATTTCCAACAAGTAGCAACTTTTCCAAGATTGCTATATCTCAGAAGGCTATATTTAACTTTTCAGGATAGGCAGTGGAAACTATGATAGGCATGACAGTAAGGGGGAGCAGCTGTCTTAAAAGCTGTAATGTACTGAAAATGGCACTTAAAGCATATTCATCAGGGGCAGTTGAGTATTCTGCACTGCAGTGAAATGCATTAGAACTAGCAGCAGACAGTCTAGCTACTGAGGATTGTCTCCATAGTGTTCACTTTGATTCCTCAGCATCCCTTCAGAGGTTACTGTCTTATATTTTTTATGCCATTGCTGAAAGACAGGGACCACTTCCAGATCAGATTGAGCTCTTGATCCTCTGAAGAAGGTAAATAACAGAGAGCAAGTCTGGAGTCACATCTTGCAAAGGGGGCTTTTAAAAAGAATGGTAAATCAAAAGTGCAAACTGAATTAAGCTTCTACTTGGGTTTCTCTATATGTATACATAAAAGATGAAGGACCAGGACAATGTCTGTCTGACCAAACCTAGTCCTGTGCTATCAGGGCTTGCAGTGCTGTTTGTAATTTTATCATTCTCACTTTTAGACATGGTAGGTTTCTGTGAAGCAACATCTTGCATCTTTCACTTGTGCCAGCCTTAGCCCAGCTATTAGTTCCTGTTGATTTTCCTCAGCACTTGGCAGTACTGGATGCTCTACTTTTCTGGAACTGCTTCAAACAGTGAGGAAAATGAGCCATTTGAATGTCACTGTGGAGGAGAAAGTCCTTCAGATGTAATTCTCAGAAAAAGGAACACCAGATCTGGTTGACATTTATAACACTAATTTATCCACTTTACTAACCAGACACATCTTCTGGCAAATTAAGTGTGCTTTGTGACAACTTGTACTTGTGGGAAAGTCAGAGCTAAAATAGGGTTTTCTGTAGATAGGCCAATGCTATTTTGGTGGAACTATGGGGAAGAGCTTGTAGGATTCTCACCATACCTGGTTCTTCATCATACCATTAATCTCTCTAGTTAGTTAATTAATTTATTAATTATATTTATCCTCAAAATAGTATTGTGGCTGAGCTCAAACTCTCAGAGAATAAAAGAAGAGATTGATTTCTTTATACAACAACCTTCAAAGCAGATCACATCCATGAAGGTCAGTAGTTTCATTGACTACTGCTTTGGGTGTGAGCGGAAGGAGGCAGAAAAGCAGAAAGTAAAAGCAGGGCCTGAAATGTGGTGCTCTGGACAGAGTACTGATTGTGGTGGTCTTTTGGGTTGAGTGTTGTCCAAGTCAGACTTGGACCAAAAACTCTTCGAGTTGCTTGGCTCCACCTATGTTCAGAGAAACACATTTTTTTGGGTGTTTTGGTTTGGTTTGGTTTGGTTTTTGTGGGTTTTTTTTGTTTGTTTTGTTTTGTTTTTGAAGTAATTACCACAATGTCAATGACATCTGAATTAAATTCTTGAGCACTTGGAGAAAGCCCCAAAGCTTGAATTTTTGACCAAAAATTCACTAGATAAAAAAGAAAAAATGATAACACATAGCACTGTTGTGAGTATATTCTTCTTTGCAGTGACATCCAAAAATTAAATGGATACAAAAAATGGCTTGTCTTTTCAGTATTTTAATCTGTCAGTGATGTTTAAGGGAAGTTCAGACTATGCTGTTGCAGTGGTTTAGCAGTTGAACTGAAGTTTTCTGTACTCAATCTGGGACTTTTCATGAACAGTAGAATACTTTAAATGGTTATTTGTCAGCCTGGTCTGATAAAGTTGCAAGCGGAGGCATGTAAACTATCCTCCTGCCAAACTGCTTTGGTGTCCACTGCAGAGAGCAAACATTGCAGTTCAGATGAAATACGCAAAAGCAGACTATACCGTCACCTTAATAAACCTCAGAAAAATCCTAACCTGTCTCTGAGGAGGATTCCTCAGAATCAAGAAGATAAGAAGCTGAATAAGTCAGTGGATATCTCACATAACAGATGGGCTGGAAGCTGCTCTCGCCTAGACATGTTAGAAGTTTGTATTCACATTCTCCATTGCTTTTCTGCACTAAGCACAGAACCAATTAGTGGTGAGATGATCGAGCCAGATGCTGCCACTGGTATCCATTAGATATCTTACCCCTTGATTTGAACCTATGTAAGACAAATTAGAAAGCAAAGGAGGCCCTGTTGGACTGATGCATCACTGTCATAAGACATTATTCTTAAACTGTTTACAGAGTCTAGAAAGAGAAAAATATTTGACAGGACGGAATAAATGCTGACAACATTGATTGTTTCACATTTCAAGGGCAAATTTGAAACTGTACTTTCACAGTGAGTGAACATAGATCATTGGAGAGCTGTTCTCATAAACACCTGCGAGAGCTATGAAAATCTGGCTGCTAGAATAATGCATTAATAATCTAGAGATGCCTACATGCTACATGTGGGAGGATGTAGTGTACAGAAAGGAAGAAAAAGAAATGGAAAATGGGCAAGAAGTAGCATAGAGGATTCATAAGCCAGCAGAGAAAATAAAAATTGTCATAGCCGTTCCCAGAATTTCCTTCTGGAAAGAGGATTGGCAGGAGGGAGCTCTCTGTAAAAGAAGTTCTGTCTTACAACCTGAGGGAGGTTTCCTGACATTAGAGAGTCCCAGAGATGATGATGGTCCCCTTGTCCAAACACATGAGCCCTTCCCTGCCCCACTCTTGCTGTGTTACTTCAGGTGCACTCCAGCTCCCAGTTTGTGAAGCTGCTTTCTTCTCCACATCTTTTTTACCTCAACACAGAAGAGACGGCAGAATTGATCCACTTTCCCATTTTCCATTTTTTTGTCCAATTTCCAATTCTCTGCATTCCTAACTCTAAAATCTTCTTTTCTCCCATGGAAAACCTCACAGCCTCGCCCGCTGCCTTCTGCTTCTCTGCACTGCCACGCAGCTGCCACTATTCACTGCTCTTCTGCTATTCTTTGCCTTAATATCCATATAAAACAGAGGTTTCCGTCTGTGAACAATACAATGTATTCAAGGCAGAAACAACAGTAATAAAGGGTATCGAATCACTGAAAGGAAAAATAATGCATTAAGGGAGAAGAAGGAAAGAAGTACTAGATTTAGCATTTTTCTCTTGGAAAACAGAGATAAAAACTGAAAAAAGAGAAAAACATAAACTGTTCATAAATTAAAAAGTTGATGAATTCTTCCCTGCAGATTTCATGACATTATTATTGCAAATATTTCTAATTACAGCATACACACTTCCATGATTGCCGGTTTTTTCATCTGTTTGTCTTTATTCAATTCTACTAAAAACCTTTTCTTCAAACATTCTTCATATTCTTCAAATATGAAGCTTGCTATGGAAGTTTTCCTAGCTCAACATATCTTCTCTGCCAGCCTTTGTGAGTTAATTATTCCTGGTGGCTTAATTCTTTGTGATAAATAATAGAAAGGTAGAAAAACATGTATTATTTTTGTAAACCTGAGAGAAACTGAGCGCTCGGCTACATTAACTCATGTGTGGCTTTTTGGAGATTGTACACACTTGCATCCTCTGAAGTCATCTGGTTTACAGCCCAAGAAAGGGACTGAGACACTCCTTACTCTGAAATCAACAGCAAAACTGTCTTTGACTTTCTTGCTAGGCTGAAGCCCCTCCATCAGCTCAGTTGAGGTGGCTTGGTCAGATTCCCACCACAAAGAGTAAATGGCTCCAGCTGCGTGTCATGTTGTGGCCAGGGCTTCTTTGACTGCAGCCTGGAAGGAACAGGGATGATCATTCTTCCAGAGGGTTCGCATCAGAGCCAGCCCAAATTTTAGTCACAGATGAGGTAAGACCTACTTAACCTCTGTTGCTCCAAAGGAGAAGGAGAATACAGCTGCCCATGGAGATGTTTGCTTCGTCAGTCTTATACTTGAGTATGTCACTGGTGACTTCAATACACATGCCACTGTTATCAGATAGAAAGGCATGATCCTATCTTACAGATGAGATTCAAAGAGACGGTGGCTGTTTATCAACTCTATTTGGATGCTTAACTTCTGAGGGTATAAAAAAACCAAAATTCTTAGGTATTTCCACACATTTGGATCTAACCAGACTGGTGATCCTTTCCTTTCTCCCTCATATTTTCTCTAGTGATAATTTCATATTTGACCATCTGAAAAGTTTAGGATAATTGTCATTCATCAGTCCATAATTCATCACAGCCAGTTTACAAACAACCATTTGTTTGCTCTGATATTTTTATTACACTACAGCCCACTTTATTAATGCTGTTTTTAATGTGGACAATTTATATTTAGACTAATAACTGTTAAAAAAATTAAATGTGACACTACTGTGATGTTTCAAAATAAAGTTGATATCACAAGTCGACAATGCCTGAGAGTCTTAAGATGAAATGCTGTAATGTTAGTTTGGCAAAAATATGTAATTGTAATTCTGCTCTTCATGATTGCTTATTTAAAAAAAGTTACTTGAGTTCATGAGCTGAGAAGACCTGATGTACTTAGTGCAATTGTATTATGCAGGAAAAATTGCTGCACAGAGAACCATTGCAGGATTTTCTGCCTAAGCTGTATTTTCATGTTTCAACTAGAAGACATACGAGCTCTGACAAAAATTATTTCTCTCTTCCTTTTAACAGTGAATTTATCTTTTTTTTTTTTTTTTTTTTTTGGCAATTATCTATCAATATAAAAGCCCATGCTTGTACCTAGGAGTGTAAGCTTGGAGTTATGATTGAATCCTGTGCTACAGCTCAGCAACACTCCCTGCTCATGCATTGTGTGGTCTCGTTTTCCTGCCTAGTGAGGGATACAGCCTGAAGTAGTACAACTCCATTGACACATCCTCCTCAGGAATTTTCTGTGGTCACATGGGAAGTCCTGCT
>NW_010199277.1:13244-35455 GCF_000695765.1 Mesitornis unicolor
AGACCATCCTCTTGAGCTCAGCCCCTTCATCTACAGGATGAAAAGAGCCTGTGACACTTGAAAATGGGAAGCCCATTGATGCTATAACAAAGAAAATACTGCTATATGCTCTGAATAATGTGTGAGCTTGAGATACAGAAGAAATTGAAGGAAGCTTAGAAACAGGCAATAAAAATTTTGGGGCACAGGAAGAATCTATGAAAGGCATCTAATGAGAATGAGATGGATTAATTTAGCAGGGACGTTGATAAGCAATGGCCTGGTGGATGTGTACAAAGAAATAAGTGGTAAACAGTGCCTGTAGCCTCACCTCAAAACATGAGAACTGTGGGACATCCAGTGAAACCAAAGGCAACCCACTTAAGGCTTATAAAGGGAAACACTTTCTTGTAATAAATAATCTAGTGGTGAAATTCATTCCTAGAATGTATATCTGAATCCAAAAGTTAGGGAGAACTGAAGCGGATAAGATCATTAAATTAGGACAGATTATATATACATCAAGGTTATAGATGTCTCCTGACCCAAGATCTGTAATAATCAGTAACCATGGGAGATAAAAACCCTTGACCTGTAATTCTATAGTTCCCTATTAAAAGATTTAATTTGTTTGATTTTGAAACAGCTCATACTAGCCAGTATCAGACTCAGGTCAGCATATTAGATAGTCTGCTGGTCTTTCACAATATCTTATTTTTCTGTTTCTTGTTTCACTCTGTTTTGGTGCAACCAGAAACATCCATCTTTTATCTTCATCTCTGTGGAAGACTTCTAGTATATACTGATTTAGAGCAGCTAATGAGAAAGTAATCTATGCATGACACTGGTGTTGTAATATGTTTCTTAGAACATGGAGAACAACTACAAAAATGACAAAATAATAGTCCATAATAGTGAGTGATTTAAAAAGGAAACATTTATGATACCCAGTTACAGTATTTCTCACCATGGAAGTCTAGAAAGTAGGTGAATTTTGGGTAGTCCAAACCAGGCTTTCTGCCAGCATAATTCCCATACAAATTCAGCAAGCAGAGCAAGAGCTTAGGGTTGACCTAGGCTATTGTATAAGGCTGAATTTGAGGAGTCTTAGGTAGTAGGGTGAGCCTTATGCAGGGCCAGGACAGGAAGGCAGACACTTTTTGAAGATCTGAGGTATTTCTCAGCAACTGAGGAACTCATAGGAAGTCTCAAATTTTGGCTAAATTTTTGCTGGAAAATGTTTCGTCCCCCACTGAGCACAGAAAGTGAAGAGCACAGCGGTACAGAAAAGAAGTCCTTGCTTGTCTCCAGGGCTTGTATTTCTGAGGAAGTCAGAACAGAAACCAGCTCAAATCTGTGCTAAATATCCCTTCTAGATTATTCACAGCATTGTGTTAAATCTGACCAAATGTAAATATAGTTACACCAAAGCTATTTCTCTAAGTTCCTTTGGCAAGTCAGTGGAAACAAGCTCTTTTAGGGTGTGGTTCATGTCATCCTAAAGTAGGTATCTAACTAGGCCAGCTGAATCACACCTTGAAAATGCCTGTCTCTTTTGTTCAGATATAAAGGTAGGTTGTGGTGATGTGTTTATATGTAAATGTCTGGAGTATAGACACATAAAGTTAGATGGTATAGCTCCCACCCATAATCAGAGGGCTTAGGAAAGGGATGGTGCATACATTCCACCACAGGGCAGTTGTAGCGTTTACATTTTGTTCCATTTTTGTTGGCAACCCTAACCTGGCTGCAGCACAGTGACCTGAAGCTCAGAGCAGCTGGACCCTTTGCCTCAGAATCACCTCTGAGGTAAAATCTGTTTTTCAGCTGTCCTTTCTAATGACCAAAATAAGCAATGGGGTTTCATGCTGCAACCCTATGCAGAACACCTTGCTCTTACCCAGCTACAGACTCTTTTTAATGTGCTTTTTTACACACAGAAATACAGCAGTGAACAGCAGAAAATCCATATATAAAACTGTTTCTGAATGCACTGCTACAGCCCTAAACCTCATTTGTTTTCTTTTCCCTTTTAATTAGGTTTTCTGCAGGCTCCAGCCATTAACTCTGTTTTAAAACAAACCGTCCAAGGCTTTTCTTTGATAATGGTTTAATTTTAGCTTTTTCTCCAACCTCCAAAACACAATTAACTCTCATGCCTGGTATCTCTCATCAGATTTTCCTGCATCTCCTCCCTTGGCAGCCCTCCAAAGCAGGTTCATTTAACACCCACAAAGTTCCCACAATTGAATCTCGTCTTTACAGGTCTCACTTTCCCTGCACATCAGCTCACTATGGAGAGCGACGGCTTCCTGTTCCATTTACATCAAAGCCATCAGATGCTCTGGGCAGCAGTGCTTCTATGACACAATTTAATCCAATCCTCACTGCTAAAGTGCCCAGCCAGGACATGGAAGAAGGCTGCTGCTACTTCTAATAAATGAGCACCACTGTTTCATTGCCAACACTGCCACCATGAAGGCAATGGCATGGGTTTTGTCTTGGAGTTAATTACTTTCCCTTTTACTCTCTGCACAGGCTAGAGATGATCTGATCATTTAAGTTGCTGACTGAATCTTGACACAGCCCCCTTACAAGCTGTTTACAGCCAGAAGTAATGGTAGCCATGCACAGGGAAACACAGAGCCCTTCCTCCTCAACACGTATGTCACCAAACCAGCACAGCGCTTTCAAGGGAAAGCAGCAGCTCTGATGGGGACAGGAATACTCATCATAATTCCCTGCATTCAAAAAAGAGGCTTTCATCTGAAAGTTTCAATGAATATACCCTTTTCCAGCACTGTGTGTATTGTCTAAACCTTACAATATCACTGTGACGCAGGCAAGGCAGCTGCATTATGTTGTGGCTTGCTGAGAGCTACCATCAGTACCAAGTAAACCAGAGGCACCTTCATCTGAAGCTACTGGGTTCTCAGTTCTATGGGAAGCCAAGATCCTTCCTGTGAGCCATGCAGTTCTAGGGAACTAGGACTGAAAATCTGGACCAATAGTTATCACAACGCGAAGTTTTGACACTGTAGAGTCCAAATACCTCAGTTTAAGAAGGCAGCACATAACACACCACGGTAAAAAAAGGTGTCCAAACCTTCCACAGTAGTTGTACTGAGAACCTGTTCATCATTTTTGATCATCTGCAACTCCAGGTTAGGGAGTTAATCGCTCTAGAGCCCTGCCATAGAAATGAAGTTTACACCTCAGGGCTCAGACCATCCTGACATTCATCAGTGTTATTTTTGTGAGGTGAGATTTCTTTCTGCAGATAGGGAGAAATTTATAAATTTGTAAAGGGTGAGTGTCAGGAGGAAGGAGTCAGGCTCTTCTCTGTGATGTCAAATAATAGGACAAGGGGCAATGGGAGCAAGCTGGAGCAGAGGAAGTTCAGCCTGAACATAAGGAAAAACTTTTTACTATAAGGGTGACAAAGCACTGGAACAGGCTGCCCAGAGAGGTTGTGAAGTCTCCTTCTCTGGAGACATTCAAAACCTGCCTGGTTGCATTCCTGTGTCCAGTTCCATTCCAACTCCTGATATTCTGTGATTCTGTGATAGGGAAGGGCTAGATGGACATACTTCTTCTCTGGTTTTCTGAGACTCTGAAAGTCCTCTTCAGTGTTATAAGACTACTTTACTCTCAAGAGCCACATAATATTTTGCAAAAAGTAAATAGACAAAATTACCAAAATAACACTGAAGAAATGAAGGGAAGACTAGAGCAAAGGAAATTAATGTAGGCCCTAAATTCTACAGAGAACTGCGTGACAGAATTTATAAAAACACCTTCAGAAATCTAATTGGAAACTTGTCAGCATCATTAGATCCCTGGGTATTTTTACAAATCTGCCTCTGAAGGAGCTATGGCGTAAAATAAATGCTATAAACAAGGGTTTTGCTTTCAAGAATGCTCTCAGCAATGGATTGTGGAAGATTAAAAATCTTTCTTTTTATTTTCCTTATCTTTAAAGAGAGTTGGTAAGATATGCATGTTAATCTGTTAGGTTATATATATACAGGGTTATATTCCTTGTATATGTTTGAGTCAGTAATTCAGGACTCTGTCAGGGCGTAAAGCCATCTGGTACAGAGCTGCTGTGTGACTGCAGGTATTTTCTTTTATACAACTTTATCTCTCTATTTTGTGAATTTAGGTTCTAAGTATGTTGTGCTGTGACTCTTGGCTGCAGCACAGCACTCAGAATATTCCAAGTAAAACTGATGAGATGTTTATCCCTTCATAATCTTCTGCTCATACATAACTTGGAAATTGCCAATTGACAACTTTAAAGTGAAATGTGTTGTTGGAAAACTACAGAACTGAAAAGTGAAATTTGGGCTGCATTGTGGTAGAGCTCCTCCATTTTGTTGCCATGAAAACTGTGCCACAGGGTGTCACAGTGGATGCAAAGGCAAGTCAGCCCTGTTGGTGTAGATAGACAGAATGGGCTTTATTAGAGAAATAGGTTTAATGAGTCAATGCAACATAGCAATTATATTTGTGTTTGCAACTGAGAGACTGGCTATAGATGGCAAGAGAAGGAAAGGAGAACTTGGTGTAACCACAGAGGACTTTTTTCTATAAAGCAGGAGTTAGGAAGCAGGCAAAGTGAAGAAAGCAGAAGATTTGCAGAAGAAGGGTGCAGCAGAAGTAGTTGCCAGGCTTCAGAGAATGAAGCTGGAGAGCTGGTGATGGAGCAAGACAGATAAAGGTCTATAAAAGCTTTGACAGAAGTGGTCTTGGTGTAGCAAGAAAAGCTATAACTGAATTGTTGAGTGAGTAGTTAAATGAAGAGATTAGGAAGAGAAAATGAATAGCCAAGGGTTAAGACATGAACATAGCCAAGGATGAGGGAGGGAGATAACTCATGGTGCACAGAGGAAAATAAAAACGGGTAAAAGCAAATGGAAATGTTTTTATGAATATTAAATGAAAACTTTTCAATGTTTTCCTTTCCATATTTTATTATATTTCATTTAGATTCAGAACCCAGTAAAGGCTGCTGGAAACCACAAAATCCTTCGTGAAATGGAGCGTCTGTCTCCTGCACAAACCTCATTGGAAATCAATAAGTTCTGGTTAAATTAACTTTCAGTTTTCCATGTTTATCTGATACCAGAGTGCTAAATAACTTGAATATTTTTGGCCATTTTAAACCTCTACACTTTTGTATAAACTGATCTTGAAAAATTCTGAACCACTCAGTTGCTAGGGTAATTCTTTTATTTATTTATGATGCACTCAGTGACAAGACAGCAAGTTCTTCATAAAAACTTCTAGTTTTATATGTGAAATGATGTTTCTAGAAAATTTAGGAACAACTTTATTTCAGTCTAATTTCTGGAGATTCGAGTCTTTTATTTGTGATCCAATGCATCACTTGCCATTTGTAATCTTTAAATATATCAACGTATAGTATTTAAATATAGTACAATCTATTCCAGAAGGGTTGCACACCTCATTCTTACAAACTCATCACATGTCAGAGTAGTCAGCTCCCATTTTTTCAGGAGAAGCTTCCAATCACGGATGATTTTAACTGGTCATCTACTGACTTTCATTGTTGTCATGACAACATCATTGAGAATTTTACAGCACATCTTTTCCATGTGTGTTTGGCTTGTATATGTACAATTTTCTTTTAAGTTCGTTCAGATGATAATATGAAGCTATATTAAGACAGTCTGTACTCTGGCATCTCTAAATTTGCCATCAAATTTGGGTAAATGCAAACTGAAATACACCATATGTTTCAGCTGAGAAATCTCTGAGAGAAACTAAGTTCTTTGTTTGGTCTGGAGTAGAAATCAGCTCATAAACTCTTATGTTACTCTCCCAGGCAGAAATACAAGCCTTTCTGCAAGGAACAGATTCAATATATCTCAGAAACAAGGTGGGGAAATTTCTTTAAAACCTCCTGTATTGCGTGTGTGGAGGGTTGGCCACCTACCTCAAAATTTATGAATTTTGATGTTGATTGATTTTTCAGTTGTTGCAGGGACACTGTTCCCACAGTGGTGAAGGGTAATGATGGGTCAGTGTCATGACTGACCTGCATGGATACTGAGGAGCAGTCACTGACGTTAGTGTTGGCTGAAGAAGAGGAGGGAGCGTGTGAACAACAGAAACATCTCTGCCAGCAGTGCTCAGGCATGGACCAGAGGTGCTTCACAGCACCGCATCCCGTCACGTCCCCTCCTCTGGGCAAGTGCTGCTTTGCACAACAAACAAACTATGGCCCCTGGCTTGTCATAGCACACTGATGTCTCTTGAAGCGTTCAATTTTTATCTAACTTCTGTTCTCCTCATTCCCCAACATCTTGCCATGTTGGAAGAAAAATACTTTTTCAAAAACAAATCAATCCCAACTGTCAAGGATGAATTGCCGAGCTGCTTTTTCACACATTCTTAGTTTTATTCTTGCTATAGATAACTAAAACCAGAGCCCTTTCCTCTTAACCCCTTCAAACCCAGGATCTGATGCAGATATTGAATTGTGGTAACTTTATTTTCTGCTCACAGTTTTGGCTACTTCCTCATTGCTATTCTGATATTACTTCAGTGGAAACACAATGAATTGGAAAAAAAAACCACAATCCCACCACTTTCTTACAGCTTAGCTCCACTCCCAGAAAAGTGCCATTTCTCTTTCTCCAGGATTTTTGATAGTCCAGAGCATTGACCTCTAATGCCTGCTCATTTCTTGGCATTTTAAAACATTTCATGGCATCTCTCATTCATCTGCTTCCTGTGTCAGGAGGAGCATTCAGGGCTCTCGTTCCCCACTGATTTCCAGTTTCTGGCAAAGTACTAACAAAGTTTCATATCTCCATTTCACTGGCAGCTGCAAATAAATGCTCCCATTTTCATCTGCTCTTTGGGGAGCTTCATGCAACAATTTCTATTCTATTCAATATGCAAATACCCTGGCTTCCTTCTGTTCCATTAGAAAGTGAACAGAGTTTATCAGGAGAGGCAACATCTTTTGTTAGATTAATGGAGTGAGAAGAAAAAAGCAGAGGAGCTTGAGAGAACTGCATGCATGCTGCTAACATATAGCCAAAATAATTTCTTAGCTGCCTCACATCTAGAAACACATATCTTCAGATGTGAAGGAAGCGACAACCCATCACTGAATGGTAAACCTGGTGGGATTGCCAATGTAAGCTCCCCAGGAGGGCCGAGGAGGGTGTAAGTCCTTGCAAAGGAAAACACAGATCATCTCAGGTGTCTGAACTGCACGTCTTGAAATAACAAACTTTAGCAAAATCATGCTTCATGTGAAAATTCACGGTCATATTCCCTTGTTGTTATTCTTCTGTTTAAAAAATCACGGAGTGGAAACTTAGGCAGCCAAGTCACACAACAGAAGTAATGAACATTGATAGCCAGAGTGGATGGTTTGTGAGCAGTCTATAGCTTGAACGTTACTTATTCAGATTATTCAGAAAATACCAATGAATAACAATGCTTAGAGAAAATAAGAGACAATTTAATGAATGGTCCCATCTGCACTTTTCAAAGCTAGTTATTCAAAGGTGGTGGCAGCAGTGGCAAGTTTGATGGTGTTAGAATCACTGCAATAAAATCCCATTTCAAACGCAGTGATAGCAATAAGGGTAAACTATATGGGAGTGCAGATGGGACCCAGAGGAAGGCTCTCACTCTCATTAGTTATGTACAAGAGTGGCTCTGCTGTTAGTTACTCACTTCAGAATAAGCTCAGAAATTGGCTGATCAGTTATCCAACACTCAGGAGTCTTTTACACAATCTATAAGCAGCATAGAAAGCTTGGTAGAGGTTTTATGAAAGGACAGAACAATAATGAGGTTGTATGGTCATCAGGATGTGCACTGCAGTGAAGTAAATAAATAATAGAAAAACTAACTTAGGTAAGCTGCAGAAACAAAATCTTTGGCTGAGACTAATGAGAGACAGTATATCCACCTTCACAGTGGAGTGGAATGCAGGGATCTTAAATAACTGCAAGCCTGTGAACTCTGGACCCAGAAGCAACGTAGCCACATCAGGTGATACAGTGCTGCAGTTAATTAACTGAAT
The DNA here is from genome assembly GCF_000695765.1 of Mesitornis unicolor. Classification (NCBI taxonomy): domain Eukaryota; kingdom Metazoa; phylum Chordata; class Aves; order Mesitornithiformes; family Mesitornithidae; genus Mesitornis; species Mesitornis unicolor. The sequence continues at coordinate 21,298 of NW_010199277.1, forward strand.
TAGATGGCACCAACATGGTTATGTTGGTGTAGATAGGCCTCTGACTGCTGCTAGATCGGCTGTAGGCGTTATGTCCAAAAATGCAATCCAGAAGAAAATGTAATGCCGCAAATACTCTGATGCCAGGTAATTAAAATGAGGTCAGAGCTGCATTCTGCTGAGGAGGGCGATAAGGCTGTCCCCAAGCAGGGGATAGGGGTAAGGCAGGGCAGCAGAGCCTTGCCCTGGGGTCCCATGGGAATGGGGGCACCTGCAAGGGCACTGGTTTCAGTTCCAGAAAAAGGTGGGATTTATAACATACCTTGTGTGAAACTTCCTTTTGTCTAGTACTAAATTTTTTTCTGCTCAGCCTGGTTACCTGAATCACTAGTTCTATGAATTAATTATCTCCTGGGCTTTAACATGAAATATGTGTCTTCTGTAAGGTTCCAGAGGAGGAGGTGACTTGCAAACAGCTCTTTCCTTTACTGAATTAGCCCTTTTATACTCTGTAAGGGATGAGCCATCTTCATTAAGCAGACTTTTGAAATCTTTGACTGAAGAAAAACTATTACAAAGTGGTACATAAAAGAAGATAAAGTATAGACAAACACTACAAAGGGCAAGAAAAATCCTTACTTAGAACCCCTGTGCATCTCCCCTGTGCATGTCCCCAGGGTTCTCTTACTGCTCACCGGCACAGCTGGGTTTTCCTGTAGAGAGGAGATACTTTCCTCCCTCAGCACATAACAGCGTTCAGCTTGGCTCATAATCTAATAAATACCATGTTCATATGAAGCCATGTCTGTCATGTTGTCACGTCAGTCTTACAAAGCGATACACCAGAGCTTTCTCACTTCATAGGAATCAATCTCTTTATACAACCATAGGCAACCCAAATCCATTTAAAAAGAAATCTGTACATGTAGTCTCATACATTGGAGGAAAAGCTTATAACAAATGCCGTTCAGGGTTGTCTTGCAGATTGTGATTCCAGGATCTTGCTGAAACAACTGAACAATAGCATCCATGTGGCAAATTGCCACCTTGGTGTCCAAGAAGATAATGTACATTATTATGTAGACATTATCTAGTCAACAGCATACAGAAAGCCTGTGAAGCATTTTAAATTGTGGCCTTCATTTTGTACTTCAAATAATGTACCAAATATTTTGATCATTTCTTCTCATTAAAATCATACCTTTAACTCCTTTCTCTATCTTGCTATCAGCTTCCACTAAATATGTAAGATAGATGAGTAGAAGTAGTATCCTATTCTGTTCTGAGATTAGATAAAGACATGATGAGAGGTCTTAAACTGAATGAGGAAATAGCCCAGGTGTTCTAGAGAAGCAATAATAAAAATACTTGGAAAATGAATGAACTCTCATTTTTTGTGCTTGCAGTGTTTATGAAAAAGTATAAAATACTTGGATGTTCACAAATACATTCTAAATTTTATTACTATTTATTTTAAGCTGTGATCCCTAGCATGGTCATTTTAAGATTCTCTTGTTTACAAAGAAAATTATTTTAAACACTCTCGTAGAAATATCCATTTATCTGCCATGTGAATTTTATCTGTGTCTCACATGGTTTCCCAACTTGCCATAGCTCCTGCATTGAAAGCAGAGTTGTGCTTTTTCTTTCACTTCTCCTATAAAAGCCATGATGATGTCAGTGTTAAACTTGTGACAACCGTGCCCTGCCCCCCACCTAAATTCTACATAAATCATATAAATCACCAAGACTAGATCATCTCTGTGGGATGGTTAGGAAAAAAAACCAATGTGGAAGACATGGATAGCTCTTCTGTCTCATCCTGACTGTAGCAGCCCAGTTTCCCTGGACTGACCTCTGTCCCTGGTCCCTCAACATGGTCCCTCCACCACCTTGCAGGCCCTCAGGCAGAGAAACTCTCATGGACCACCACTGCCCTTCCTGTGCCAGAGGGGATGCAAACCTGACCTCTCACCTCAGCATCCTGCAGAGCTCCGCCATCCTCCTTTCCTCTTTTATGGGATATGTCCCATCAGCTCCACACTGACTGTGACTGTTTCCTGCATTGGATGTTAAGCTCCTCATGCAATCTGATGAGCTTTCATGGCAAAAATTGTCAGTGCTGCTCCTCTCCTTCAGTCTCTCCTGAAAGACTATGACATTTGTGAGACAGAAGCCAAAGAAAGTAAGAGTTTAGTATTATTTAATTTACCTTTAGATTTATTAATTTAAAAATTATTTGGCTCTCCCCCATGCTGCATAGCCTACATATATGCTTTTGGGTGTGAGTGGCTTCAAAGCCAGATGATCCAGCCACTTACATTGCTTTCTGCTGTGAGTGACGTTTCGTTAAACTATATCTGGAATATCAGGGGTCTCTGCATGCACACTGTGATTCTAGTTACAGCAGGGGTAGCAATGGCAGACCCTGGCATGTCCTGCTGGCCCTGTCAACTCCTTGTATGCAGCAGCTCTTACAGGATGGCACGACTGATACCAGACAGATGAAATAACCTGGACTTCTTCCTGGAAGACCCCAGAAGTCCTCTGCTGAAGGCAGTTGGTATTTGTTGATATTTTTTGGGTAAATTGTACTTGGTCAAAATCTGCTCATAAGCAAGGTAAGTGTGTGGGATGAGGTCAGGGGAGAGCCTGATGCTTAAGGACATTTCTGCTCACTCATGCCTCACACACACACGGCTGTACTTTCTACATGACATCTAAGATGCTAAACATAATCTCCACCAGCCACTTGCTGAACACCTCAGGTACTGCTAGGAGGTGGCAGGCCCGTGCATGTCCCAGATATGTAAAGTTTAATACCAAGTTTCAGATATTGAAAAAATGTTCATGTGTTTCATTCCCTTTGAAATTAGGAGCAGACAAGCACCTGAATATTGTCAAAACAAAGGATCTTGTGGTTTTCCCCAGCACCACTGCAATGGTGGGTAATGGAGCAGAGAATTAGACTCATATATCTTAACTTCTGTGCTACTGCATTAGTCATTGGACCATCGTCCCGCTCTGCATAACAATATGATCTTAACAACAGTACCCTCATCCTACCAGCACCTCACTGCCTGGCTGCCACCTTCCTCTCTGCTCTTCTCATGGGAAAGCAGTAGCCCAGGGAACCTGTCACTGGTGCTGGCAGCTGACAGGGAGTGATCTGTGCCGCCTTCTTGCATTGGTTCTTATCCCTCTGTTTAGGCTGGACACCTAAGGTCTAAACGTGCATGTGCAGTTGGGGTTACAGTGAAAACCAGCCCTAAAAGAAATCTTTGCAGTTGAGACAAATAGCAGCCTTCTCCTAATAGTTTTTATTTCCCCTTTTAACTTCTGTGTCCTTAGAAAGAAGTGGAGATCTCAGCTTTGTCCATGTTAAAGTAAGAATAAGGCATAACCAATGCATTTATAAGCATCTGTTCTTCTGAGTATATTTATATAAAGCACATTTCTGAGTTAGAATCATTACTACAGTATATGTTCCCATGCTGCTATTTTACATCTACTTTCAGGAACTTTGGAGGAAAAAAAGTTAATTTTCTTTAGATGCTTTCTTTTGCACATCTGCTCTTATGTGAAAAGGCCTTTCTGAGGGCTCAATATAATTCCTGAGGAGTTCAGCAATAATAGGAATACATTCTTAGTTTGTATTGCCAGAATGTGGATCCATTATTTAGAAAGTATTTCAATTGTCTGATGTCATTCAAATTTTCTCAAATTTTTTTTGAAATATACATTTCAAAATTTTCTGTGCTGACTACCCACCTCTCTGTGGTGGGAGAAAGAAAACCAACCTTCTTCCAAGGGTAATCACACTGCAATCAAACTGTGCGATATGATTAGGTCTGCCTGAGTCCTCAGTGCATTCTCAGTGCATTGAAACAGTGGTCCCGGAGGACCTGTCCATTGTGTATCATTCCTCTCAGTACTGGCAGATGATAGAAGTCACAGCATAAAGAAGTTGCACAAGCTGAAAAACAAACATTCTAGCAGGGGAACAATGTGGAAAGCCAGAGAAAAGAAAAACATAATGAAAGACAAAGATAAAATTGGGAAGGGGGAAAAACAATCCAAAGGACAAATAAATCCCAAGTAAACAGAAAAAAGATTTTTAAAAAAGTCAAGAAAGTAAGGTAAGTCAATTGAACAGGTTAAAGGTAGAATGCTTGCTATGAAAATGTAGGAAAGACATAAAAAGAATAAACTCTACTTTCTCTGCAAAATCAGATCCAAAAAGAACAAAGCAACCAGTGAACACAGAGCAACGCAGAAAAAAATTAAGATTAAGAAAAGAATACTTCTGCAAAAATAACACAGTTCCTGTGTGATATCCAGAATAGTCTCCAAAGGTCATCCTTGACATCTTAAAGGAGATACAGCCTGCTAAGATACAGTCTGCAAAATGTGCAGTTTGGAAATACACTGTTAGTTAGCTGGGTTTCATATGCTTTTATAATTGAAGACTGAGCTGTTTTTATTGCTCACATAGGGCATATGATACCACTTCTGTTTCTTGTTGGATAGTATTACTCTTCAAAGCAAATTTTAGGTGCAAATTATTGATCATGACTTTCAATCTGCTCTTCTCAGGCATCTGGAAATGTAAAAAATGAGGCCCCATTTTCTTCCTGGAGTTGAATTTTCACCTGTGAAATTTATTCTTTTGGAAAACTTTCCTACCAACAAAAACATTTTCTGGAATATTCATAAAAAGTAAACTTAAATAGGACAAACCCAGAGCTGAAGTGGAGGCACTTGAAAGGTCAGACAAGGAGCCACGTCATTTTTTACTACTGTCACTTAGAGCTACCTGAAAGTAAAAGCAATTTAAAGTGTAGCTTTTGTTTCTTTGCTTTGCCTGTTCCTTCTACCAAATCAATGTACTTCTCGGCTAGTGGTTTCTAACACAAAATGACCCTCAGGTAAGCCTGTCCTCCAGTGTGTGCAATCTTCTGCCCTTCCATCCTCCTTGTTTTCACTGACTTCAAAGTTTAGAAGTTCAGCAAGCAGGCCACCCACTAGAAAGCTAATTTCCAGAAAAAAATATAGTATTCTATGCAAGGAAACCCACAAGGTTTTACTAGGAAAGCTTTTGAGGCGTTTTACTGACAAAAAATTTGAAAATATTTCTGTTACCATTGAACCGACGGTTTTGTGAGCTGTCACTGTGATACGTTGCTGGGAGCTTTGGTTTCCATTTCTGATACTGTACAGAAAGTCCAGGAGAGGGTTGTTTCATGGTGATAAAACCACATTGTATCTTTTCAAATCTTATTTTGTAAGTCAAATGAGAGTGAGTTTTAAAAATTGGCTAAGGGCAAGACCAATTCACCAGTTTCTACTGATTTGGTTTAAGTATTCCCATAGGAGTGCTGAAAATCAGCACTCCAATATAGATACTTTTGGTTGTTGAGTTTTATTTTTGTCTCATGCACAATATAAGAAAGACATTGATGAAGTAGAGCAAGCCCAGCAGAGGACAGCCATGATAGTGGGGCCAGGAGTGCTTGCCCTGCAAGGTGTGACTGGGGGATCTGGGTTGGTTCAGCCTGGAGAACCGGTGGTTTGACAGAGACCCAGCAGCAGCCCCTAGTACTTATGGGGACAGCATCAAGGAAATGGAGCTGGGTTCTTCATAATACTACATGGTTGAGGATGAGGAACAAGAGATACTGAAATAAGAGAGGTTAAGAATGGATGTATGGGTAAACTTTTTTACCACGAGGGCCATCCAGCAGTGGCATAGACTGCTCACAGAGACTGTGTAGTCTCCATTCTCAGAGGTTTTCAAGACCCATCTGATATAGTCCCGAGCAACTTGGTCTGGTCCCTCACAGCTGACCCTGGTCTCAGCAAGAAGTTGGACAGGAGACGTCTTGAAGTCCTTTCCAATCTGGATTTTCCTGTGATTCTGTGTTTAAGTGTTAATGACTAATGACCAGGTAAGTATTAAGACTTACAATAGGATTTACATGAATAATTGTGAGTAAAGCTCAAGCACTTAGACACTACTGATTAGTGCTAGCCATATCGCAAGGTCTAAAGTTTGTCAGGTACACTGGTACACATGTAGGACATTTAAGAGCTTGCATCATCCCAGACACTTTTCCTTGGGCTTTGAGGATCTTGGCATCCCTGGTAAACAGCACACTGTGTTCAGTAAGAGTCCTTGTAGGTGCAACAAAAATTAGGTGTTTCTCTCCTGACAAGCAGCTAGCATCGTTTTCAGCTTGTTAAAGAAAAGATTAGTACTTTGTGAAGGTTGTTTGCAGGCCCATTTTTCTGTTGCTGCCCCAGAAAGGATGTGCAGGCAGTATTTAGCAGCAGGGACTGGTGCCTGTGCACGAATTCATTTAAGGGCCCTGGTCTTGATTCGCTGTGGTAATCGGTCGTGGTGAAGGAGCTTGTTGGGTATGCATGGTTATGTATTTCTTATGGCTGTCATGCTGCTTTCCCTGGCACTGCCGTGGGTTAGAGAAACCCAGAGTCTGCTGGAGCATTTTACAGCTTATTCGCAATAAGAATGGGCCCCACTGGCCTCTCTTTTCCAGTGCCTGGTCTCTGACTGTGGTCAGCAGTGGGTGTTTAGAGAGAAATATAAGCACAGGGTGAGTGTGACAATGATGCTTCCCCGTGGTGCTTTCCCAGCCTCATGACATGTCTGGCTCAGGAACCTAAGGAATTAGAAGAGATTTGTGTGTGGTTGGAAACCCTTGATGGATTTTTCTCCTGTTAGTTTGTCTGACAGCATTTTGAATCCATGTAAACTTAAACCATCTGCTAGATGCCACTGATCCCCAAAGACTGCTAAGCTATTGCTCTTCAAACTTCTACCTGTTCCTTTCTGGCTCCTTTGTACCTGTGAGTGGTGTAAGAGGGGATGAGCAAGAGCAGCTTTACAGCACATTTAGGATCATACCTATCAGGGATGGTGTGGGCAGTTTCCATGAATTTTCCGTAGCCCAGAAGGTCAATGCTGATGTTCACCATCCCGAAGTGTTTGTCCTGGTTGCCTTTCCTTTAAAACTCATTGCGTATTTTTCTTTTGCAATCACCTGGCTGTTCTTTGTGAAAGCTCTGTCAAAGATATTGTGGATAAATCTGGTTAGCTGTCACAGGTAATCTGCTATTTTTGCTAATGGCTACAGTTCTCTGAGATTGTTTTACATCTCTAGACTCTCTGAACAGAGGTGATGTTTGCAGTGTACTCATTTTCCATTTTATTACCGGTGTAACGGTTCCTTTGCAAAGACTAACAAAGACATGGGGCCTCTTAATATAAGCAACCTCATAGCAGAAGAAAGGGAAATTGATATAGTTTATCCTAGATGTAAAAAAATGCTTCATATGTTTATTTAGTAAGTGGGGGTATGATTGACTTAAAAGTACCCACTGTGCAATGTCAAAAAAGCATTAGAAAGACTACAATGAAAAAAATCCAGATCTCAAATAATTCTTATGATATAAATATTACACCTTTTCCTTATAGTTACACATAATTTAATTTGATATTTGCAGTCAAAAAGCCCCGTCAGAGACTTACCTCATTTGTACAGTGTTGTGGTCAAGTTAGCCTGGCCATGTAAAATGTAACAAAAGGGACCATTTCTGATTCTGAGGAACCACAGGGCTTTCTGATGCTCGTAAGCTGTCCTGATGGCCAACACAATACCAGAAGAGAGAGTGATTAAGTATAAATCAATTAGAGCAGATATGCCTGAAATGGGTCAGTTTGCTGTTGAGCAAGGTATTCACAGACTGTGCTACACATGAGCTGGGTTGAGTCCAAGAGCAGAATAATTATGTTCTTAGATATATGATTTTGGGTCCCCATTAACTTTGTATCACACTCTGCTGAGTGGTATTGACATACCTGCAGTTGCCTGAGATAAGGATTTCCAGAAAGCCTCACATCTTCAGTAGAAGATGCTGACAGGAGAAATGAATGTCCATTGCACAGTGCTCTGTTGCTCTGCCAACCCTGACCTTCCCATAGCCTTTGTGAGTGCTCATCACTGGATGGACACCCCATCACAGCAAAAAATCCCCAGAAGTAGTTTGTATTGGTCCCAATCCTCCATGAGGTAGCAGAGGAGTTCCTGGCTGAGAATATTGTGTAGGTTTGGTGATAGAGCTATGTACATGGTCAACAAGCCAGGCGTCAGGAGATTTTACTGGCAGAGACCTGAGTGCTTAGAGGATTAGAAGCCAGCTGATGAGAAACTGATGTGATTCCTAAATCTTCAGTGTTGGGGTACTAAAGCAACAATAACAAACAGGCCTTAAATCCTAATACTTATCATTAACACGCATACACATGCATGCATGCACATAGGTATGTATCTCAGCTAATGTAGTCACATTTCCAAATTATTTAGTTCACATTTTTAAGGCACTTCATGGTGTTGCACAATCTTTCTATAAAGGCTGATAAGCAAAAACTGTGGAATTGCTCAAGACAGGATTGAGAGCCTAATTATCTCACTGCTAGGCTTGCAAAATTGAAGTTTTTGGAAGAGACTGGAAGAGCTGATATGTCATGATTGGAGTAGGATACAGTCTTTTCCAAATTTCAGCCAGAGCAGAATTGAACTGATCTATTATAGAGAAAAGATCAAGAAAAAAAATTCATATTCACATCTAGATCCCTACTTACATCAAAGGCTGGTGAAGTTTTACATAAGAAGCTGAAAATAATATCCGTGAGTAACATCAGTTGGCATTTTTATGCCTAAGATCTTCACCAGCCATCAGAGGAGCCGGCTATTTTGTCCTCAGAGCTCCTGCAGGCTGTATTTACCTTCATTTGCTTGTCTCGTATATTAAGTACAGAGATGATACATTTTTATCATGTCCTCATTACATACCAGTATTTCCTTATACTGTGCCTTCTCTCAGCACACAGAGAGGTTGAGGCGTGTTTAGACAGTAATTATCCATAATTTTTCATCTTTGTTCTTTGTAGTGGTTCCTTCTTTGTTTACGATACGCTTTTCAAATCCCCTTCTACAAACATGATCATTAATTTTTCATGGTTTTTTTTTAGAGGAGCTTATTTTATAGACTTTTAGCTTTTCACAAACTTTCCTTTATTTTCACAATGCTTTTGAGAGATAAGTAGTGTCACCTGCATTTTGCAGTTGTCAAACAAAGGTGTGTGGAGAGAATGAAGTAAGAATAATTTGGTGGGTTTTCACAAGTATATAACACGATACGGTATTTTGCATGTTTGGAGCTCTGCTTCTTTTAACATCCACTGCAGCTGTGAATCTTCAGTTTCTCACCTTCCTGCCAAATTTCAACTGCCTTCTCTAGGGACAAAAGCTTATGAAGGAAGAGGTCACCAGCATTTCTAACACAGACCAAACCTCGTCTCATTCAGAGAAAGACTGTGAGCAGTTAGAGGTAGAATGCTCCACAAAACTTCAGTCTGAGGCAGTCATGGAGCATATAACATTTCAGTCTATATTATTAGGATTTGACAATTCACATGCAAACATAAAAGTCTTACTGCAGTGTTGAGCAACCATAGTAACAGCTGATGCTTTCAGACAAAGAGCACTCCTGTAAAAAATGTGCTGCTGAATACATGATAACCTAAGGGTCATGTTGGCTTCTATTTCAGTCCTGAAAAGAACGGCTTGTGCTGTAAATGCTCCTCTGTTCCTTACAACTAGGAAAAATACTGCTTCTCAAACCTGTAACATGATGACTTTTTGCATGAACTTTCAGTTTTAGACCAGATTTGGAAATTTCATTCCTTGAAATATTTCAGAATCTGTTTCCTGAAATTCAAATATTTCAGTAAGCAAAGGGTGAACTTAAATTCCTCCAAAATTTTTATACAAGTCTAGACAAAAGGAAATATTATTCATATTATATCTTTTATGCAGAGTCTTATATCTTTGCATTTTCCATATCATATTTTCCCAATGTGATCTACTTTTTCAAGCTGAAGAATGGTCTTGCAGTTAAGGCATTCAAGAGGGATTCAGAGTACATTAATTTACTTTCCATACCTGCTTGGAAAATGCTCCACGTGGTGGATTTGTTCTGTCTCTGGTGCGTTTTCCCATCTCTCAAATGGCTACCAGAGTGTAAAGCCTGGCACATGGCAAGTTTCTAACTGGCTTACATGGCTTTATTCTGGTCTTGTCAACTGCTGGTGAAGCAACTCAACCTTCCAGTTTCACACTGTCTAGGATGTGATGGACTCAATGGACATGTGCCTGGTGGGTGACCACAACTGCAACAGATCTCAAATACATAAAATTTACCTCTCATACACAGAAAAAAATGCACATATGGAGTCTCTCCAACACATCTGGGCCCACTGGAGATAAGAGCAAGTGCCACACATGTACTCTCCAATAATTTCTGAAGGTGTCTGGTTCTGTTTTCGTACTGAATCTGAAGATAGTGGATCCTGATGCCAGTATAAGCCTCCTTGCTTTTAATAGAAATTAAATTAATAAGAAAAAGCAGTTATTTTCAGTTTTAAATGTCCTTGCATTCCTAGAGATGTTATTTGAAGAAGACAGCAAGACTGTGTAGCTACAGATACCCGCACACTCAAGATGCTCCCCATTACTGGGCTAAATTAAATAATGAGTAGGGATTTTAGTGATATTAATGCATTTATCAAGCCAGGGACAACAAGAATGATGTTATTAAAGATAAAAGTGGACTGTTTTAATGATGCTTGAATTCCAGGGTCTTAATATTGATGAGAATATTTAAATTAGTTGTAAAACAAAGAATAATTTTGCCAGTAAAAACTTATGCCCCTTAATCTTAACTCACATTCTGTGCTTTTTGCCAAAAATATCTCTTTAACTCCATTTTTATATTGATTATAAATAAATCTATACTATTTTCATATGTACTGTACTGTTATAGTACTCTAACTAATCTTGTTATAACTATCAGGAAGTGAGCTAGCTGTTCACTCTTTTGTATTTAACAGATCCCAAGCCACATTCTTGCTAGATAATGGAAATGTGATGAGTATTTTGACAAATTCTCCTTATATGAATCTTTCTTAGTTTTTACACTAGAAATAATGACAAACCTTTATACAACCTTACATCTGAACTACTTAAATTAAATCAAGATTTCCACTCTGAATTTCTGCCTATGAAGCCATGAATATATATATTTCCTGTTCTCTTTATTTTTGCAATGGGATGCCATCGATTCTCTCACAATTTTTATGTAATCTAAAGACTTCTGATAGTAGTGTGATTGGTAGCATGATGCTATTTTATTGGCATACAAGGTTAAGGAAGTAATGTACAAATGAATGGGGATTGGACTAGATGATCTTTTGAGGTCCCTTCCAATCCCTAACGTTCTGTGATTCTGTGATTCTGTGAATAGGTTTCAAATATATCTAGTTATTTGATGTCCATCACTTAGAAGAACCAATTCTAATGTCAGCAATTGTGGACTTTTTTTCTTTGCTGTCCCACAAAGCAGGCTTGATTTTTCTTTCATTTATCCTAGCTGTATTCTTATTTCACTTCACTGACTTCACTGAAGTTATACTGATTTCAGTGTAAGTTAAGAATTACATTCAATTTGCTTTTGCCAGAATAAATCACTCTCAAGGGGCACAAACGAAGTTTAGAGAAAAGGAAAATGGAAAGTCTGTCCTTTAGTAAGTGCTAGATCAAGCTCATCACAAACTTTGAACTGCTTGTCCACAGCATTCTCCAGCGAGCCTTTGGGAGAGCTTTTCGTGGAGTCTGATGAGATCTGATGAAAAGACCTGGGACCTTTGGCAGTCAGAAATCAAAAGATCTGAAAGGCCAGCCAAGAAAAGATGAGCATCATGTACCAAGGAAGAAGAATGAGTAGATCATAGTGTTTTATTGTTATTACTATGACTAGACTGCCAGCAGTGCCCTGGGCTGAGGTTAAGCTAACCACACGGGATATGGAGAACTACTCGATGTGGTTTAGGAAACTGCTGGATGTGACAGATAACAATGTAAGAGGTTGGCAAAGGTTGAAGTCAGAACTGTGAGGAATGGTTGGATTTTATAAGAGTTACGTGAGAGTGGGCTGAATTTCATGGGAAATTAGAGAGGAGCCTTGGAAGCCTTTTGAGGGTGGTGTCTTGCAAGGACAACTGTGCCCATCAGAAACACAATAAAAAGCTGAGATGACTGAGGATTCCATAGAAAAAAAATCCAAATTTGTGTACTCGTGTAGCAAAAGTAGGACCAATGTGGAAAAAAAGTAATTGGAGATGAGTTGTTAATTTGTGAGGAGACTAGGTCAGGGAAAAGGAGACCCAAGGAGGGCTGAGTAACCAGAAAAGTAATAATATGGTGCAAATTATATAATCCTGGCTGCTCTGGAGTACCTAGCAGGAAGCTCCATGCTTGACCACTGCAGCTAATTGGGAAAAGAAATGAAACCTGTCTTTCTGACTGTGTGACAAACGTCAAACCTGCTACCATGGTCAGGACTGGGTTGGGGACAGGATGCTTTCTCTTGTATGCAGGGGATCACATGGGTGGGCAAACTGAACTATGTCGGTTCTCATCCCATGCCTGAGAGCATCTATATCTACTCACCACTTCCTATCATTACTATTTTAATAGATTCTGTTCAGACAGTGAAATATTTATTGAAGACTTTGACCAGCATTAAGATTGCAAGGCTCGAGGCTGCACGCATCCAGACATTCTCATGGCCAACGAGTGCCAGCAATCATCACTTGCATAGATACTACTCAGATGCCTTGTGCCTTTGTCTACCCTGGCCAAGGCATAGTTTATCACTGAGTGTCAGATAGTACTTAAGAAGTAACATTTATTGAATTTTCTGAATTCAACCTACATTGCCAAGTAATTAGGTCTAAAACTTGGCCTTTTGAAAGGTGGTTGCCCAATAAGTAATGCCCTGCTGAGTTTAAGTATCAATATTGAAAAATCCACCATCCTGGAGCCCAATATTTTTAGATATTTTTAAAAATAATTCTGAAATCATGACTCCACAGTTTTTTAGTTCCTTTGGCAGCAGCTAATCATCCAGTAGAGGGAGCACAAGCTACCTTAAAAATAACTGAAGACCAGCTGAATCGTATAAGTTGAATAATTTATCATACAATTCTTATATCTTTCAAATAAATTATTCAGAAAATATATTTTTCCATTATTCACCAGTGTCTAGTGCTCCTGGAATAATTCACAACTATATTAATCACAAATTTTACTCAGTGAATTCAATTATTACTTAAAATAAAACATCCATACCCAGAACTGTGCAAACCACAGACAGTGATGCTGAAGGGAAATAAAGACATTATCAGCTAACTATTCATATTACTTATATGATAACAGAGCATATGAGCCACCACATATTTATTTTAATGATGTGACCGTGGATCAAGACAAGAATATAACTGAAAATAATTGTCAGAAATGCAAGAAAAAAATAGAGCATGATATTGTGATAACAGCTTCTAACACCGACAGCCACCAACCATCCTTACTCTTTACTAGAAGAGATACTCTGCATGTTAAGATCAAGAGAATGACATGGTTTGTCAAACACAAAAAATTGACTATTAGATGATGTCAGTGTTAAGACAAAAAGTTTCATTCAGTGTAGTTAGAAGTTAATGGAAATAGTAGGGATTAGGTCTCAGACTTTCAAAAGCCCTTAGGCTTGGACTGCTACTGTAAAGAGAGCTGGATATTAATCCCATTAAATGAGGGAAGGAGAACTGCAAATAAAAAACCTATTGCTAGCTTCTTCCTCAGATTGTAATGTGGCAGAAAGAGATGCTATTTCACAATAAAAGGCATGGGAAAGACTGACTGAGATGGAGAGTCTTGGAAAATTTGAAACTCTCAGCCCAAACCACAGATCTATTCCTCTAAAATTTCTCGAAGCAAACCATCTGCTTTGAAGATATTTAATTTTCAGAGTGAGTGCTGTCAGCAATAGGAGTAAATCAAAATCTACTTCAGTAACAGATCTACATCATCAGGATGTGGTAGATCAACAATGTTGGTCTAGAATGATTTAAATTTTGTTATACATTGTGGCAAAGGTTATCAAGGCTATAGCTGATCAACTTTTTTTAGGATTTTATAAATACTTTCATTCAAACTTTTTATCATGGTTGGTACTTGTTTTTTCCCTGGGGAAACAATGT
>NW_010199277.1:35486-85414 GCF_000695765.1 Mesitornis unicolor
AAGTTGCTGTTGAAGTAGAAGGTTCAGAAGAGACCACACAGGCAAAAAAAGATGTATGGTTACTTTTCTTTTCTGATTTTGTATATATTAGGGTTGTGTATTTGTGCCAGTTATAGTTCGGCTGAGTTAAATGAGGGCATTAGTTCCCTCTGAATTCAAGTTATCAAACATGTTTGACTTGTTCTTATTGATATCTCTAAGTTGCATGAGGAACAGACTGTGAGCTAGAAGATTTTCTTTTAGTATCATGACAAGCCTAGTCTTATTTTTCACCATTGTCTGATAAAATCTTGCCCACTGTTGTACTTAATATACTACCTGTGTTACATCTGTGTAAACCGGGACAATCTGTCATTAAACTCAAAATTTTTGATAGTGTCATGGCCTGCTTTCCATTTTGTACTGCATTAGGAAAAAGATAAGAAACAGACCATTTCCTATCGTAACCTATGCAGGTAACTTCTATAGTAGAACACTTTGCCCATCCCCTACACTGCAAGAGCTGGAGATTGTATTGCTCCTGGATAATGCTCTGGTGCTGATCATACTCACCTTGATCTTGCAGCTTTTTCTCTAGCTGCTATCAGCATGCAGCTTGTGAGGTCAGGCTCAGAAAAGGCAAATGCAAGATGCCATCCTTAAAAAGGCATTAGAGAGGGGGCTGACATGCTTGGTGCATTCCAGCTATGATGACCTTGTAGTAGGGTTAGCATAGGACCAGTGAACCAAAGCATTGTATTTCAGGCTATTGAACACTGCCCCTCCCTTATAGTTTCAAAGGCAGAGATTTGTATTCTAAATGGAGCAATGACCTCTGATCTTGTTTTCTAATTAAGCATCAAGCTAGAAGGTTTCACAGGTCATGTTATTACCTGTGGGTTTATTATTAGATATAAAGAGAAAAGATTCAGAATATATTGTTCTGGGCCTTTTTATTTTCTTACAATGCCTTAAAGCTTGCTCTCTGTCTGGATTTTTAGAAGTTTTTATGCCAGCAATAAAATCCAAATTAGAAAAATAGCGGCTCATCCTTACAAAGAGATTGGGCCAAATGGTATCAGCCTGAATTCTTCGAAGTTAGTAAGCAGAATTTGTCCTGTGGTATCTCAGAGAATTAGGCATATTAGGAAAGGGTTGGTCATTGAAAAAAGTCAAGCTAAATGAGACACCAAAGCTAACTCTAACCTGCCAAAACCCTTCTCACACATGGAAGCTTTGAAGTGGAATGAAAAGACTAGTGCAGCCACAATTACATCTTGTTTAAGTTGGCCCTTTAAACAGCTAACCCCTTAACTTGCTTTACTTTTCACATGTCTGCATACTGCAGAACTTTTCAAATCAGCATAGAGCTTAATCAACAGAAGATTAAAAATCAAATCTATACTTTATGCTTCTGCTTTGCTGAGTATTGCGTGTGACACATACTTAAGTGTGCGTTTAATGGCTTTAAAGAATCAGGACTTTTTTTTCATAAAGACATCTTTCTTTTTTCTTTCAAAAAGGTGGTTGAAATCATGTACTATATGCCCTTGTGGGAAAGAATTAATCTTGGACTGGAATGTATAGGGATCATTGTCCTAATAGGATTTAAGCTATTTTTTTTCCCTTGCTTTTCAGTATTCACAGTGACTAGGAAGAAATGGGTTTGTGTTGCTATTTCTGGTATTCGTTTCTGTTAGAAAGGTGCTGTAATGGCCATTTAGTTCATGGTGATTACACAAAGTGCTGAAAATAGGATTAGTACCTTTGACTACCTTTTGAAAGATAATTGACTTTCTTTATATTTTGATGCTGGATGTATTTTTTTCTTTTTTTTGTTTTCTTTTTTTAATATTGTATGCTAAACCTCTGTAAGTCTCAAAAATAAGCAGAGTGGTTACTGGAAGTCCTTAATTTCTTTGGTTCAAATCACTGCAAAGGAACTTATTCACACAGTTACTTTAACTATCTGCATCTTCATGTATTGAAATAGTGTTAGCAACGTGCTGGAGGAGGAGGGTAAGATGATAAATTAGTTTCCAAGAAAAACAGCTTGATATTTTGCTCAGAGCTGTATAGAAATCTCTAGGCATGATGTATATATATTCAGGTAAAATAAGTCTTGTCCCAGGCAGCGGCTGCTCTCATCTGCTCTATACACTTGGGTGTCATAGTGGTTAGTCCTTCTCCTTTCCCAGAGTCATAAAAAGTTTTTCTCTCACTCAACTGAAGCACTTGCAGCATGAGGTCTGCCTATAGCCTGAATACCATTGCTAACACTTTATCAGGCTCCCAAAAGATAATGAAATTATTTCACAACTTTCCCATCCTAAAATCGCTTCCCACTGAAATTGATCTGAAAAAAAATCTTCCCATCACTTGGCATTCTATTCCTGCTTCTTTTGAAATTAGACATGCTTTTTCCAAGAAAAATTCAGAAAAACAAATTTGAGTGCTACAGTACCAAAAGGAGCCCCTGACACTTCGGTTTTCCTACTGTAGAGACGCTCTGTCTCAGATACACTGAAATACAGTGCTTGCAGTTTGTCTAGATTGCATAAACAAGCAGAACCTGTATACAAAATAATTCAGAACCTCAGGAAATATATTCCTTTTCTTACCAGCCATCTCTTTGCCATGAATGTGGCTTGCAGAGGTGAGAAGAGTCAGTGAATTAATTTTACTTTGAGAGGAATTTAAAAGCGTGAGAGTTTTAAAAGCCACCTCTCATTCTGGTTACTCCTGCCGATTTCATTAGCTTTTCACCCCTGAAAGTCACAGGTCAATCTCATATTGAAAAATTGCTCCCACACTGTTAAGTAATGCCCTTGGTGAGAAACTGCAATTAATAAATAACAAACAGCAATATGTACAACACAATGCATATCCTGAGAGAAGAGAGCCTGAGATTTTATAAGCAGCTGAATAATAAATTTTTGGATTCTAGAGGAGAAACTAAGACAGATCCCTTCCATCCTATGTAGCAGTATATTGCTCCACAAATTTATTGCAAGAAGTTTTTTTTTCCCTCTGTAAACAATTCAGATCGATGTGAACAACTTCCAAATAGCAACATAAGTTTAATTCATCTGTCTCAAGTGACAAAACATATGTCACTAGTGCCTGTTGCAGAAGCAGGGAAGTCTGCTACATCATGTAGTATTATGCTTTATAGCCATGCAAACCCTGCTGTTAGTCCTAGAGCATTTTGAAAGAGAAATCCATGTGGCAACTACAGCAGTTCTTTCTTCATGCACCTCCCTTCTGCAGGGTGTTAAATTTTGCTTTTTTGGGATAGGCTTGGTAGGAAAATGCAAACTCTTGAAAAGAAAATGATTACTGCACCTTTTCTAGGTGAAAAGTTCTTTAGAAAGATAAAAGACAATGTTTTATTTATCTCCCTTTTCATTTTCTATTTCCCGTGAATATACAATGAGTTCTGAGTGAGAAAAGTGAAGTAAACTCATCGATTCATTAAAATGCTGAGTCTTGAAAGTTAAGTCTATGTAATATAACTTGGTATTTGATGATGTAAAAATTTAAATTATAAAACATAAAATCTGAATTAGAAGTGAGATTATGTTAGTCCAGTGGAGACATTTTTCAAGTGTCAATAGGTGACACTAACTGATTGCATTTCTACCATAAAGAAATGTCACATAAACTCAGATTCTGTAGTCACCAGAGCATGAACTCTAGCCTGCAATGAAACCAAGGGCCAACCTGAAACCCTTCTTTTCAGAGAAACCTGAAGCCAGAGCAGTAGGAAGACCTTGGGCAGCTCTGATAGCATTCCCAGTTCCAAATATGTTTTTTTAAAAGCTATGCCAGTAATCGTGTAATATGCTCAAGCAAGAATCCATATCCCCTCTGACTCAGGAGTAGGGTAGAGTCATGACATGTGTTATCTATTATCTGTAAACCTGACTGTAATATTTTAACATAAAAACTTTTCAAACAGTTTAAAGATATTGAGACCTAGGAGAGGAAACAAGCATGAAGACATGATAGTTGCACTTTTAAGAGTCAAATAAGACGTTGAAAAAGTAAACTCTCAATTTAGCCATTTCTATACAGTGGAAGCCCCCAAACTATTTATTAGCCAGAGATGACAAAAACAACTCCAAAGAATATATACAACCCTCTGCACTGAACAGATGTTTTACCACTTACATGCTACAGTCCTGAAATTTTTAGAATTACTCAGATGCTGCAGAAGCTGTGAGGCCTCTCTGTTTATTGCTCCTAGTGGATATAAAATCAAATAATGATTTGTTTGTCATTTTATTTTATGGAAAGTTTTACACTGTCTAGTCCAGAACAACTGTGCTGATCTTTCAAATGAAACATAAAACTCAAGGTTTTAACCACTTCTGTTCATTAATATCCCTTGAGGGTGCGAGAGGAATTTTTTTTTCAAGATTAGGAGTATTAGCATCCTGACTAAATTACTGCTCTGGTAATTACATTCTTCTTATCTACATATCCCCCTGCAGCTTCAATGGAATATGGTTTGTTCCTCTCTTGATGTGTTGTGTAGTGATGTTATGTGCTGTTAAATGGTTTCCTTAAGTGTGCCCAAAAGCTGCCACCGACAACATGAAGTCTAAATGTGCTTATTAGGCACTTGATATCCCTTCTCTTTCTGACTCTGGGCTGAAGTGGGGCTAGAGGAGTTCAAAGGATGGGCATGGGGGACACTGGCCTCATCCTCAGCTGTAATTAGCACCTTCCCTGGGTAAAGCCTTGGGAACAAGTGTTACTTTGCCATTGGTGAAGAAGGAAAATTTTCATTTCTCATACCACGCACCCGCCACACCTTTTAGAAAGAACCACAAGGGCAAGGGAAAACTAAGGCCAAAAGCTGATAGGAGCACATAGGAAAATCCTCAGCCCAATAATATTTTCTGTGCTGCACACTGGCTGTTTGTCACCGTTATTCTTTTTGCTAAGCAGGATGTGGGAAGGGCCTAAAGGACTGAAGTGCAAAAATTACATTTTATTTCAGTAAGAGTAGAGCACCTGAACCAAAAGGCTGCTTGGAAATACTAGCTATTGAATATAATAGCAGGAAGCAGAGCCAGAGGCTCCATGCAATCCTCTGGAAATTAAACTAATGCCAAACCTTTTTATGTGTGAAACACTCAGATGCTGCAATGAGAGGAGCAATACAAAACCTTTAGTAGTCAGATAATAAACCATAATTAAATATGAACTACTGTTATTTTCTTTCCCAAATTAGATGGTGCTGGGTTTGCCGGTTTTGAAGGATGTTCTTTGGCTATGCTTTCAGGACAGTGGAAACTGACGATAAGACCAGCAACACAACAAGCAGTAATAAGGTGACACTGGCCAGTTAAGGGAGACTCTGCTTTAAGAGATACCTTGGCACACACACAGAAGTCAGCCTTGCCTAGTCGGTGGATGATGACGCTTATGAAGTTAAGGTACAGGAAAGAAGAGGCTGTTTTGGGGTTGTGATTAAGCCCATTATAATTAAGAACGTGGCCAAGCCATTTCTAACTTCTATTTGTGGTGAACTGATCACTAAGAACAGTCTACCACTGCTATGTGTTAAGCCTTAAAAGTGTAATGAGTCAGAAAGACCTATCTATATGTGTAAATGTTCCTTATGGTTGGCTGGAGGGATGCATAGCTGTAATGATAAAATATTCTGCACACATGTAAAACTCTTTTTTTTGTTGTAAGTTGCTCTGTTTAGATGAATTTTAATGATATAAACATGATTAAAAAATAAGTGTTGATTTCTCTACTGACAGGTTCAGTTTCCTCAATTGCAATTTTCAGGGGTGAATCACTTTATCCCAGCTCATTATGAACCTATAAAGGTATACTTATGTAGCTGATATAATAGAGGGAAAGTAGTGTAGTCGTATCTGGTCAGCTTAATCTTCAGAATTACACATTTTGTAATAGCATTAGTAGTATGATTGGGCAATAAAAGCCATTCCATTCTTAAAACAAATTGCAGGAAAATGGGTGGCTATACAGTGTTATTTCATTTGGCTTGGGTGACTTTTGATGACATCATTAACTTATATGTTAGAAGTATAAGATTGCAAGACAATATTCCTGGCAAACTATACAATATTGATAGTGGAGTGCAAATAAAAATGTTAAAACAGAGCCATTATTCATCTTCTGTGAAAGTAAAAGCAAAATTAAACATGTCTTGTGTTAGTATAGTTTGGATAAGTCATGAGCAACTGTGTACAAGTGAGCAATCCAGAGTTCTTTGAAGTTTGTCCTAGGAATGAGAATCATAAACTCTCAGACAGCATGTGGGACTCTAAATGGACAAGCACTAAATGGAAACAGGATTGAGGGAGAGGCTCTGCTGGGAGAATGATGTAATGAGAAATTGCCAATGTTTTGTCCAACAAGGCCCAGTGTGCTTGTTAGCAAAAGCAGGAGCATGGAGATGGAAGAGAGTTGATTAGGTGAGAACACCATGCCATTGGGTCTCTGCTGGGATTCTTGGTTTGTTCAAGGGAGACACTGGGAAGTTAGATGGGCTCCTGAGAACTGTGACAATGATTTAAAAATCTGAGAGCTGAGGATTCCAGCAGCTAATTTAGTTTAGTTTATAAAAAACAAGTTTCCTGGCAAGCTGAACAGAATCTCTAATGGCTATGTAGGGAAGATAATTAGCTCTTCAATTTGGAAAGCAATACTAGAACTAAAACAAAGTGCTGGAAGATAAGGCTAAGGCTAACATTGGATATTTTTTGTAAAAATACTCTATATTTAAATTAAATAGATTAGGACTGTTATACAGCGTATGTTAAACAGAGCAGCCTGGCACAGGTACTTCTTCTGGCTTAATTAGGTAATTAGGAATCTCAGAAATCAACAGCAATATCCCAGCAGATAGTGGTAGGGCCCCACATGCATTCCCCCCACTCCTGGGGGAAACTATTCAGAGTTTCAGAGCTGGTGTTAAAATTTGCCTCTCAAATACTATGACACTGTCAGTGGACAGCAACTCCTGGCTTTTATGCATGATCTGTTCAGAAAGTAAATCCTGCTGTTCCTGGCACTTTGGTTAATAGCCTTGGGCTCTGATGCAGAAAATATGTGAGCACAGCCAGATTTACCTGTACCCACACAAGAGCCACTTTCAAAATTGTTAAGATGCAGATAGGAGATGAGTAAGGTGCTCAAAAGCTGGAAGCAGATTTCAACCTGAGCACATCACTCAAAATGCTGTTTTGAACATGGCTCTTGAGATACGGTGAGTAAGCAGGCAGATAAACCTCTCTTGCTCAGCCTGCTGGTGGAATTGATTTTCCACAGAAAACATTCATGGAACAAACACTATTGGAGATACCCATATGTGCATATGTGCTTGGCTGGGGATTATTTTTGAAAGTATTGGCTGTTTGAGAAAGGTTTGTATTTATTAACCTGCAACAGAAATTTTTTGGTGGTTTGGGAGTATCTTTAAGGCTTTGCACAAAGATGCTGGTACACCAGCCAACCAATCAACCCAAAAAAGCACAGTTGCTGGAGCACGAATGATTTCTCAGAATGTCACTTATGCAAAGTGGGAGTGATAGCCTTTCAGATTTTGGCAGTCATTCTCTATGGCATAGCTAAAAGCATATAGAAGTCTTCTGTGCTGAGATTTTTTTTTGGTGTGTTAAAAGAAAATAACTAATTCTACTTGCAAGAGTTGGGGCCACATCTACTTTCTGCAGTAAATTAACAACATTTTCTCAACATTACCCTGAATCTATATGAGCCTCATAAATTATTCAAAATTATTTTCAATAACATCCTTATAGTGAATAAATCTATGACAGCTGAGAAATTAAGTCATCTACTTACTGTACGCACTAAATACTAAAGATTTATCTGGGTGCTTTGTTTGGTGTCTGTAAAACTCACTGTTTGTGAATTTTATGGTGTTGCGTATGCATTTTATCAATACAGTGGGATCAGATAGTCATTGCAATGAGAATTAACTAGTAAAATTCAAACAGACGAGCTGCTGTATATTAGGGACCATATATTATGTCCCAATGCAGGAAAATACCTAGAGCCAAATCTAAAATGGACTTTGATGTACAACATTGGATTTAGGCACAATTTAGGTACCTAAACAGAAAAGTGTAATCTTGAAAATCTTTTTTAAGCTTCTGTTTAACCCAAGGGGTGTCAAAACTCCCTTGGCAGCTTATTATTTTAGTTTTCAAGGTATCTGGTGTTGAATAATGCACTGCTTAGAACTGCTGCACTAGCAGACCTCATCCACAAGTTAATTAGCTCTTTGATGTGTCATTCATTCTTGCATCCAACCATGGCCCATAAACAGTGTTCCCTTGCCTAAAACCTTGGGGGAACTCAAAACAGTAGAAAAGCCTGACAGGACCAACAGTTGTGATTATATTTTCTATTTAAATGTGACTAAAACAAGATTGCTATCCTCCTTTTTAAATGTTGACTTAATGACCACAGTATTCTTGTGGAAAGTTGCCAATCCAGACTCTGCTCTCTTTTCAGAGACCAAGAAGAGTCAGGGGTCTGTTGGTGACTCAAGGCAGTCTCAGACTACCAAACTTCAGTCTTTTGGGGAGCTGATATGCTCCACTCATCCTTTTCCAACAGAAACACAAGACAAAGAGGAATTCAGGATTGATTTTGAGACAGAAAGAGCACAAAGAGTCTTGATTTTTTTCTACATGGTATGGTCATTCACCTGATGTCTCTCCTCCAGAGGCATCACAGAGTCCTCATGAACTCTAAGGAAGTGTCTATCAAATCCTTAAATGTTAAGTATGATAGCATCTAAATTTTAAATGCTTTGGTCTTTAATTCTGTCTCTCTCTCGAACTGATATATACCAGGTTCAGGTATATATTCAAGGCATTCGGTGAGAGCTCCCTGATCTAACTCTGGAACTCAGGTGAGTGTTGTACAAAGAAACTGCAGATGAGGATGCAATGTTCAAGCACCACCAACTGCTCTATTCAGATTATGAAATTCAAGGCTTCCACTATTAGGCTTCTATCTTACCTGTGGACTCTCTCATGCAATTATTCCAAAATACATTTATTTCACACACGCATTAGTTCCCATTTTTAACAGTAAAGCCAACAATTAATAATCACTTACACTGTTCTTTACATTTTCAAAGTGCTGAACAAATATTTAGTTTCTTCATAAAACCTTAGGCTCCTTGTGATACTAATAGGCTGGCTGAGTCATACCTTCATATTCATAAGCTATGGTTTCTTTCCCAGTATGTTTCAGAACTTATACAAATTGATTTTACAGCCATTTATTAAAAGGAACTGTGGCATCTCTGAAGCACAGGTTTCTATTTTAGTAGCTACTGTTAAAATGAAAATCGCATCATAAAACTGACAAGATATTTTTTATTTTTACATAAGGTTGGGACATCTTAGAAAAATTGTTTTTAATTTCATTCAGTGGTGAAAATGTATCTTTGCATATTTTTTGAACAGACAAAGAAAAATTTCAATTCAATTAAAAAACTCCTTGGAACCTTATGCAATACAAAAACCTTATATTAAAAATCCCCAAACAACAAAATCCACAACAACTTAGAAAAACCAGAAACCTTGCCAGCCTCTTGCTGCAACCTTTCATTTCAACTGATAACTAGAAGAGCAAAAATATGTGCTTTAGCAATGGTGAACTTCCTTGAACAAACGACTTTACAATACCTTTATTTTTATTCTGAAATGTATGAAAACACTAGCAATATTTTATAAATATGAATCTATGACTCAGGCAATCTACTAGTGTCACAAGGAACCTGAGGTTTTGTGAAGAAATGAAACTGACTTATTTAATACTTTTGCAGTTCAAGGCCAGCTTCAGCTCTCAGATAGGCAGTGTATACAAACAGTTACATAACCTGAAAACTCGAATCGCTATGCCTTTGTATGCAAGTTGAGTGCTCAGGTTTCCAAGCTCTATTGTAATCCATGCATTATGCTCTTGAGACTAGCATCTAGCACTTTGGGAAAGATGCTTCTAAAATAAAACATGACAATTGCTTTATTGGTTTTAATGTAACACAACTGCTGGCTTTCAGAACAACTAATACATCGCAACTATTCTGACAGGACTGAATGACTGCTCTGTATCACATCACAAATATTTTTATTCAAGGGAAATTCTAAAGGTTATAAAATCAGCAGAAGAAAATGCGCACTTTGCACCCTCTTGCACATCAGACTTGAAAGTGTGTGTGACTGTGTGTCTCCTCAAGAAAGCTGTTAAATGTTCATTGCCATGGGTGGGGTGGAAGTCTGGGTTTGAATTCAGGTTCTGCCAAAACCTGAAGCAAGCAATTTACATATTTTATCCAATGGCTTTTTAATTTATTTTTTTAAATGAAATGCATAGACAATCTCTGGTACTCAAGATCATTCTCCATCTTTCTGGGACACTACTTTTATCAAAGGTGTGAGATAATCAGATTCCTTTTTATCTGTATTTATTCTGATCTTTTTTGTCTGGCATTTGTTGTTGCCAGGAGATCCTGCTTGGTCAGGACAGATGGATGGAGATCCTACTGACACTGTGTTTCATTCAGCTAAGGCAGTCTCTTGGCAGTGGGAGTACTTCCAAGAAGACTAGGTGAATATGCTAAATCTGCCTCGTGATCCATCTCGGTGCTTTCCCCAACATCTGTCTGTCTGTCTGTCTGACTCTTTGCTTCATTTACGTTTCATTTGCTGGAAGTCTGAAGGAGCAAGCCCTTCCAGCCACTGCTTTTCCCCGCTTCCAATAATTGCTTCTTCCCTTAAAACAGCTCCAGAAGGAACAGGATGAATCACAGCCTCGTGATTCCTAATATTTAGGTGTGCAGAAGCTTAATGGGATTCACAGCTCTCAAACGACAGCCTTAGGCTCCAAAAATGATGGATTGGTTAAGCACACATCAAAAAGTTAAGCTGCTAAGAGTCAGATTGCCAAAAGGTCACACATTGTGCAGGAGGAAAAATATGTGCCCTAAATGTAGATTCCTTACCCTGAATTGAGTGGAGCTGCTTCCCACTGCTCAGGATTCACAACCCTGAGCCTGCATCTGCAGCTAGATGCCTAATGGCTTTCTTTCAGAAACTGCCACCAAGTTATCCAAAGCTATGAAAGACAGGAAAAGTAAAACCAGCAACCTTCTTACACAATAAAAGTAAAAACTATCCAGTTAAATTATTCACTGATGATGAAGGAAACATGCTTTCTTCCCAAGGAAAGTGGAACCATCTCTCCCATTTGCCAGGGAAATGCCCAAACTGTGCAGCTTAAGGAAATCTGGGGACATTCTTGGTTCTTTGCCTTGAAATTGACCCCAATTGCACAGACAAAATTAAATATCCATTGAGACAGATGATAGAGAAAAGCTTGAATACAAGTCTATACCTTTCTGGCTAGGACATTCACTTTGAAGGAAGGGATGTGGGTTTCATTCTGTGCTCCCAGATGTATTCAGTATAAATTAGGGAAATTGTCCTTTTGAGTAGGGCCTAGCAGACCAGTCTCCTTTATCCTGGGTGAATACCTTCACTATTAGCCTGGATGGTCCTCTCTCCCCATGCCTGACCAACATAATACTATTTTTTATTTCCCACCCTAGCAGAAGGGCTTCAAAAAGAAGTTTAAGGAGTTTAGCTGCAAATTCTGCTTATCATGATGATATTTCAAAAGCAATTAGTTGATTTAGGAGCCTCAGTTCCACTAAATTTCCTAAGCAGAACCTATTTGGTGGGAGGTTAAATTGAGGGGCTGTTAACACTCCGAAGAATAAAATACAGTTTAACATGCTACAATTTCCAAACGGTGGGCCTTTGATGAAAGATCACAGAATCACAGAATTATTGAGGCTGGAAAAGACCTCTGAGATCCTGAAGTCCAGCCTACAACCCATCACTAGCACATTGGCTAGACCATGGCACCAAGTGCCACATCCAGCCTTTCCTTAAACACCTCTAGGGATGGTGACTCCACCACCTCCCTGGGCAGTCTATTCCAATGCTTGACCACCCTCTCCATGAAAAAGTGCTTTCTAATATCCAGCCAATTAAACCTCTAGAACATTGTATGAAGGACAAGAGACATATCAGAAGGCACAACACAGCTGCGAGGAGCCCTGTACAGCCTTGTACGGTGTGATGTCAGCTCAAGTCCATTAAGTTGAGATGAAGAGCAGAGAAATGCTGTGACTCACAGGAATCACATGGACAGTCCTACCACAAACCCACTCATGGTGCACAGAGTCTGTCTGTGGATTTGCCGTATCCCTCTTCTCTGCCTCAGATTTTCAAAGAGACTCTCAGATACGTTACTGTTCACTACGAAGGTGTCAGGCATTGTGATAGGTGAAAGAGCCACAAAACATACAGATATAAAATATCATGCAACTTGTTCAGAAGAGACAACAACACAGAAGGGTATACAAATATTAAATATATAAAATCCATAAAACACTTGGCAATAGGTGGGTGGCCAGTATTTATAACTCTTGTGGTTATTATGTTTGTCAGGCTTATCTTGCTGTAACCTCTCAATCCACTTCATCCATCTAATACTTGAACGGAAAGCTCTTTGAGCCTGCATTTGTCCCCTCATTTCAGGTAACACAGTGGTTTACCCCATGCCTTGAGGTGCTCCCGCAATGCACGTAACTGACACTAATTCCATCAGACCAGCTGTTCCCAAACTAGGCATCCTAACCCCTACTAGCATTGTTCAACTAGTTATAATACGTGTTCATCCACTGTTGATGCTCGTATCTGGAGCTGCATGAAAATGATTGATCTACAAGAGAGTTAGAATCAGAAAAAGGTTGATAACTGCTGCATTAGACCATCTGCTCTAGAGATGTATTCTATCGACATTTTCTTTTCAACTTTCATTAGTGCACATCTGTCTTTCCTCTTCAATATCTTAAAAAGCTTCTTTTTAACAGCAGAATGCCAGAGTAGTCAAAAATCTCTTGTCTTTCGTTGGTTATCAAACGATGCCTCTATTACAAGACATCTGCTCAGCCCTAGTTTTACCAGGAAAACATTTCCAGCTCTCTTTTCATGTGCCCATCTTCAATATCCCTTGTAGCATGAAAAATCTTCCCTACTGACTTTGTCTTTTTTTAAACTCTATTGCTATAGAAGCTCTCTGTTAATGCCAATATAAACAACTTAGATTAGAGGGACCCACTGCAGTGTCTAGAAAACTGACTCTGAGAGGAATGTGCACTTGAAAATTGTATTGAATTAATTTATTATGCCAATATATGCTAAAATTTAAAACTGCCAGTGCTGCAAAGAGAACTGTCTACAGCTTCTACTCGCATTTGCAGGACCAAAAGGGATAAAATTATATTGTAATAAAGTGTGGTTTGTCTGCAACCGGCAGCAGGGTAGAATCAAGATACATCAAGTAAAATAGACACTAAAAGTGCAATATAAGAAGTGGATGCAAAAGTGAATTTTTGTCATGACGATCCATTAGTGTTTTGCAGCCAGGCAGAGAAAAACAGTGACCTGGAACAAATCAAGAAGAATTATGCTTGACTTATGTTTCCTTCTGCAAAGTGTGACCCATATTTGTAGTTTTAATTAGAAATGCATTTTCTTTATGGGATGATGAGTTAATTTCTGTTCCTTTTTGTAATTCATTAAGTACCCAGGTTAGATTACAAATAAATGGGGAAAGAATGGGTCAGTCTTTGGACCAGTTACAAGAAAAGATTCCCTATGAAACAGAAATCGATCAGCACATAGCTGTGTACTGACCAGTTGCATAAGCCACCGTTATCCTCACACAACCTTGACCAGATCTTACCATCAATATTTAAAATAAGTCTAGCACAAGCCATGTTTTTTTAGAATCCTCAGCTAGTCACCTAGAAGACTGATTTTGTCCCATAAATGACCTCTGGAAGAAAAAAATACATGCACAGCAGTTTCTTCCGCTAGTGGAAAGATGTTCACCGCATATGGGATTGGCAAGCAGTGGATGGGAAAGTACATTGACTTAAAAGCCCTTTAAGGGAACTTCTGAATGAACAGAGTGCTGTCTGGAAAGAGAAGTCCACTGGGCCAGGTCCTGAGTCTCTAATTTGAAGGACACCTTGGCATTGCTAATTACTGTGTCTGACATTGGAGATGTAAATGAACCTGCACATGTGTTCCTATCAGCTGATCTGCTCAAGTGCAATGTCACAGGCAGTAAGATGTCTCTGCACTCTCCCTTTGGTGGGATGTAACTCCCCATCATGTACAAAGTAAACCAGCTGCTACAACACCTTCACACAAGCCCTTACATTGCGTTGCTTAGGTCAGAACATCGACCACTGCATCCAATGTGCACTGACACCGGAGTCTCCATGGCACACACTGTGAGTCTGGTCTTATGCACAATTGCACTGTGCATGAACACGTGGTTGCCTGGGACTGTGCTCAGAAGAGTTCATGACTGAGCAGAAGAGTACTATGTGTGTTCAGAGCTTTTGAAAACCCGCAACAGCAACTGCAATAATTTGTTGATTTATACCTGTGAAGTCAGAAAGGGTTCTGCAATTGTGTTTTAGTTGATTGTTGATGACTAAGCTTTCATACTTCGGTGTCAGACTACTGCAGAGGTGGCTGAAGCAAACTGATTAATATGAACCTTTTTTGTTACCACAGATTGTTTGAAAAAAGTTTGATGGTTAAAAATTGGCTTGCTGTTCTTACTTTAGGCTGAAGGGGGACATGTATTTTTGCCAAGAATGGTGGATATCCAAAAAACGTTCCAAGTTCCAGCAATTTCCGTCTGTAAAGCTTTGAAATATCAAATAGTAGTAGCTTAACAGTAGATGGCTGGAGCAGGTTAGTCTTGATATGGACGGAGACATTCAAGTCTTGCTCTGGACTCATGTTTGAAGCAGCACCCAGCTGTTCAATGGAAAGTTTACTTTTCAAATGAGGTTGGCTACAGAAGTAACCCCTAGTCATGTGAGTCCAAGGTGTTGTGTAAGGTTTGGTTGACCTTGACCGTTATGCATTGCTGTTACTGAAAAAAAAACTTGTTCCCCTAATTATCAGCAATGTGAATACATTACCATTTAGTCATTATTCCCTTGAAATGGCAACTTTAATTTCACGGTAACGTTTACCATTCTAGACTCACTAGTTGTGTCAGAAATCTAAGCTCTGATGAGCAAACCCTCTAAGCTTGACTGGAAAAAGCTTTTGAACTAACTGCCTCTTGCTCAAGAGGATGAAAAACAAACCTTAAAGCTGCCAATATTTATGTTTTGGGGAAACCAGTTGAAAAAGAGAAAGAGATTTTTCTGAGCTCAGAACAAAAACAGACCATTAAAAAGCTTATTTTGTTTTCTTCCTTTGAAAATTCCCTTTTCATTTTAATTAAGCTCTCACAGGATTCATGGTGTTGGAGAGTTTTCAAAGAAACAGGGAACTTGCTTGCCAGGGGTTTTTGCCTTTTTTTTTTCTTTTTTTTTTTTACCCCTGCTAGCTCACACAGCTCTACTTGTTGCAAACATTTATCTGCTGTGAGAAAAGCAGCTGAAGCAGAGCAATGTCTGAGAGTGTTCAGGAAACCTAAATAACAAAAAATTTAGTAACAAGTTCTGCTTATTATAGAAAGAAAAGTTCATAAGGTTCTTCTATTGTAGATAAATTGATCCAAGCTGGAAAATATCTGCTCTAATTTTAACTTTGTGTTGCCTTGCAGTTGTAACTAGGTCCATAGAAGCTTGATTTTTCTACTAGCACCAGAAAGATATAACTCTTGCAATAATACATTGATTTGCACTAAATTCTATGCAGTTTTGGTCTCTGTCCTACAAATGCCAAGCTGGTCATTTCAGATATGGTTTCCCTGAGGGGATGAAAGAGGCTTTATCTCCTTGCCAATAGCTCTGGCAGCTCCTCTCTTACCAGTGGAGGATCATGGTTTTTCACTACTTCTGGAAACTGGGTACAGAGTACATCCAGAGAGGCTCAGCAGCTGCAGGGCAGAGGCTTCTTCTTGCCTCTGGCTGAGGGTACAGTGTCTGCTGAGCCCTGACCAGTACTGACAGGTGCCATCTCCTCATCTGCCCCAGGTCATCCTATGCCCAGATCCTATAGCCTCACTGGACATAAAATTACAGGCATAAAAGGTCTGAGGCCTCTAGAAGAGTGGCTTCCATACTGAAGCACAGGACAAAATTGAAATACAAAAGTAAGTCCATCGGGATGCTTCAGGTTAAGTATTACTTAGATTTGAAAATCTTTCTTATACAACTTAAAAATTGATTCCTATACCAGTTGCTGACTGTATAAATGTTCTTTCTTACATCCTATGACATTCTGTTGAATTTAACAAGAGTCTTATTTGTATATACAGGAGTAGAATTTGTCCTAATTAGATATTAGAAATGTGGTTATACTTGACACTTACATTAGGCTCCAGTCATCCTCAGATCTCAAAGAACTTTACAAAGCAATGCAGTAGTACCATCCTGCTAAAAACTGCTGAACAGAGAAATTGGCAGAGGAGAAATTAAGATGATTTGTCCCAGATCAGCCAGGTCTTCTGATTCCAGTGCACTGTTGATGGGACCAGAGTAGCTTCATTCCCAACTAAGGGAAAATCAGGATCACATGATTATGAGAATATAGGACAAAAAATTACTTCTGAATTTAGAAATTAGTTTTTGAAAATTACCTACTTCTGGTTATGTCTTGACAAAAGACTATGTATGAAAGGTTTTTTTATGACTAATATATAGTAAGTTTCCAAATTATATATTATATTTTGCACAGTACTTTTTCTTTTTCTTTTTCATTCTTTCCAAAGGTCATACATGGAGATGAAGCAGTTTGATATACAGGCAAATTCCAAATGCTTTATCTATTTGAATTTACTACATGACTGTAAGTTCCTTTCTGACTAAACATTGGTGTTACAAAACAATGGAAAAAGCTGGCCTTCAGGAAGGCAATCAAGCATGTGCTCAGGTCTCCCTCCACAAATAAGTGCATACATGCATATACATCTAAGGGTATTGTCAAAGGCTTTTGTCAATTTGAATTGGTATTACTGTTTGCAATCTAAAAAAAAAAGCTTTTTTTTTGTCAAGATTGAAAAGTCTTCAGGCACTACTGAGTAATTCACTCTGTGCTGCTGCATGCAAGTAATGACTGAAGAGTGTGAAACTCCTAACAGACCTTTGCATTAAGATGAATAGACCAGCAGAGTACATTCGTTGAAGTGCTTTCTGTATGGGTGAGCACAACAGTATGTTTGAAATATATCAAAAAGAACTGTTGTGTATTTCACACTTCTCGACAGTGAGGGCAAAATGTATCATATGCAGTACCATACAGGTCAGAGTTACAAAAAAATATGCAAGATAAAACTTCTCAGAATATTAAAACTAGGTTCAGAAAATGCAGCTATATTTTTGGCAGCTGCTGCTGTTTGGCAGCAAACAAACTGGGGAGACGAGGCTGAAATTAACTCCTTTCTTTGTTAATATCTTGTTTATAACGAGGCCCAGATTCTTCTCCTTTGCTTGCTGTTTAGCAGTTCATCTGAACAAATATCAGTGCTCACAGAGCATTCAGAAATTATTATAGCCCTTTGTCTGAACATTTGCTCTTTGGGATCTGCTCACTGAGCATGCTGGTTGGTCACCTAAGGACACATCTACATTACACAATGCTGTGTCATGGGAGAGATAGCCAAGATAGCCCAGGAAGAAGGACGGTATGTCTGCATGGCAGGGTGCCACGCTGCGTACTCATTCAGCTCCCAGGGGCTGTATAAATGAATTAGCTCAATTTGGTTGGCACAGCTCTGTGCTGACCTGGTTGTCCTGATCCCAGGACTGAAACTGGCTTGTCTGGGGGTAAGTCAGCCTAGATAGACTTTCTCTTCCTTATGTGGCTAACCTCAACTTTCCTTCTGCACTTTCTTTCCAATAAATACATTATTTTCTCATTAATTTATTTTTTGTTAATATAAACAATGTTATAAACAACAATCAGACCTAAAAGTTACTTCCTGTGTACATTTCTTTAGGAAAATCTTTGCTCAGTTGACTAGCTAAAAAAAGTGAACCAAAAGAGTGCAAAAATAGTTATTTAAAACACAATCAAGAATTCACAAACAGTCTTGTAAATACATTTTCCCTCTATTCACGCAACACTAAATCTAACTCTTGTCAAAGCTTTCTTATGCCTTTCATTAATAAAAAAGCTACCAGTAAACAACAGGAAATAATTTTGCTTATTAAAGAGTAATGGTCAGCCACTACATTACACCTATATGAATTTCTTGCATTTTCCTTTCTAGGTTACAAGCCTTTGATAATCTATTCACTGTAAACTACTCAGAATTATTTTTATGACATAAGTGAATCTGAACAAGAAAAGAAGAGTGATCTTTTTGAATGCTCCATAAATCATGCTGCTATCAAACTGTTCTGATTTCTTATTGCTCCTGGTTTAAATTATTTCCGTTGTTTTCCAATTATTTTCATTGTTTACCAGATGGCACAGGATCATATGATAACTGAGAAAAAGTCAAGGCAAACTTTATGTAAACTTACCATAGTGCTAGTTTGCTCAATAGTGCAGTGAAAGTGTGAATTTTGATGGATTTGAAGCATTTGGTACATAATGTGGCCTTTTTCATTGCCAGAAGGAGGTTCAAGTGGCATGGGAAGAGCTCATATCCTATGCACTAATTACTGATGAGTTGGGTGTATGAAGATGTCATCTCAAAACCATGAGGAGCTTTCTTTGTAGGCTCCACCTCTGCAGCTTCTTTAAGGGCCTTTTGCAGAACTGAACATGGCCACATGACAGCAAAAAATAGTGAAAATTATGTGGAAAAAATGAAATACATTTTTTCTTGTCATATTCTGTAATTTTCAGCAAAGAAAACAATGAGCACGGGACAAAAATGTAAGAATAAAAGATAAAGACATGACAAGAAGAGGAAGACTGCATAACATTTGGATGGGACAAGAATGAAACATTTCACAACAGAAACTCAGGAAGAAAATCCCTTCACAATCTCCTAAGAAAACCTGACAGAGAAGCATATTTAATGGCATACGTCACAACTGCCTTTTCCTGCAAGATAGGAAAAAGTCAGTCAAATGAACAGGAGAAATTTGTATCCTAGGAGGGAAGGATATTTGTATCCTCCCTGCAATTTGATGCTGTAAATGTTCATTGAACATAGATAGACTAACAAGCAGAGAAAAAGGGGTTGCTAAGGGATGGGAGCCTAATAACATGCACAAACCAAGAAATGGCAAAGATAGAGAGCAAAGCCATACATGTCCTGTCCCTGCTCCACTGCATGAACAGCAGTGTGTGTGTGATTAAAGTGGAGGTTTCATGAACACTTTTACAGGCAAGAAGTATTGCTATTACTTGTGACTTTGCCTGGCAGATGCATGGATCCTACAGAAACAAGTAGCAGCGTGTAAGTCTGTGTATGTTTTTACCTGGTATGAGCCTGTTTTCATGTAGCCCCATTAGAGTAATGTTGAGTCTGAACAGATAAGCCCTGTGAAAGTGCAGGCATAGTATCTTGCTAGCCTAGAGCAGAACGAGGACCCACTTATTGTGGTGTGGGCAGAGAGTTCCTCCGTGCCCCTCAGGGTGGATGTACGCTGAGGCATAGTGAATGCTTACGGAAAGGAAAACCTGGAAATGTGTGTGCATCCAGAGAAAACTAATTATAAAAAAAAGAAATTAATGCTCT
Source organism: Mesitornis unicolor (assembly GCF_000695765.1). NCBI lineage: Eukaryota > Metazoa > Chordata > Aves > Mesitornithiformes > Mesitornithidae > Mesitornis > Mesitornis unicolor. The sequence goes on from NW_010199277.1 coordinate 55,239, forward strand.
CTCTTCCCTCAGTCCTAATAATTAATAGTTTTACACAAAAATGAATGCAATACATATGCTATGAATTAAAAACAGCATGTGCAAATGGGCTAATGCATGCTTCTCCATCTAATGAGCATGTAGCAAAACCGCTGAAAAGTAAAGGGTGCCAGATTCACCCCTGGTTTAGCACCATTGCTTGCAGTTATGATGAATTACATTGGCAGTGAATTTTGCCCTTTTACAAACACTTCAGCGCACCATAGTCAGTGTTTTCTCATCACACTTGTTTTCTTTCCTACAGTAAGCCCTAAAACAAACAACAAGAAGTAGTGGCAGACAAAGAAACCACCTCTTCTCACACAGAGCTGGGCAGGCACAAATGGCTAGGCTTCAGCTAGCAGTTCTGTTGGCTTCCATCTCCCAGTTTCCTTCCTTTTAACATCAGCCATTTCTTTGTTCGCTTTGTTCGCTCCAAGATTTGTGATCTCTGAGCAAGTTTTCCAGTGTCCAGACTCCAATTTAACCAAGCTTTCTCTGTCTAGCATGGGAATTGGTTTGTTGGTTTGTTTGTTTTCCTAAAAGCAAGTCTGTAGCATGTTGCAGCATCAGGAAAGAAGTGGCTGTACCATACCTTGGCTTAACATTATGCTCTGAAAAAATGAAAAGAAAAAGCAACAAGCAAACAAACCCAAAAGGACCATCACCTCTGTTGCTTGCTGAGACTTCTGCAGCATTGCTAGCAATGATTGAATGACAGTTCATCTCTTGGTGTAGATTAACCTTCATTTTGTCGGACTTCAACTCTTGCTAAGCACATCATCTTACCTGAGATACAAACTAGAATGTTTGTCAAGCATAAATGCCATTTCATCTACAGGAAGCCATATAGCATATGAGGGTGAATAAAACATTGCTTTGCAGCTGGTGAGCAAGTATTTCAGGACTATAATAAGACCATTATTAAATGTCAGTATGACTGCACTACATAATTCTAGATTACAAATAAAAAAACACCACAGAGCAGATTCAGCTTTTTGCCCATCGGAAACAGCTAGCAGTACACAACAGCTGAAAATGGTCTATTTTTACATCCCTATCAATAGAAATCTGAGTAGCTGCTAACAATTTTGCATCCGTGGATTTACAGCTGCAGTTATTAATACAAAATTTCACCTATCACTGTCTATCATTTGTAACTCTAAAAGATCTGTTGGTGTAATGTCTTGAAGGTTAGACCTCTTCAGTTTACTCACATCATGTACATATATATATGCCTGCCCAGCATTTCCCAGGCAGGAAAAAAATCTAATTCATTTATTATGGTGAATTTGGCAGCAACCTCTGTATTTAAGTTGCTCAGCAGTACTGATTATAATGGGATTGTTGTAGCCTTTCCATTCCTCCACTATTCATATCCAGCCCTCTGCTGAGGTGAATGCCTCCAGGCTACAGCAGCATCTTTTCCACATTCTGTAACATTTTCTTAATATTTTTAATATAAATTTAAGTGTTTAAAATCATAATTTCCCTTCTGTGTGTTGCTGGTTTAGGACAACTTCAGCAACACAACAGCTGACTGAACATATGAATATCCTGTAACTAGCTTCTAAGGCTACAGATACTTCAGAGCTGTCTTACGTTTTAGGTCCAAAGCCAAAGCACATTACACAGAACATTCATCCCTCAAAAGACGTGCTTCTCAACACCACTGTGTAAGGATACTTGTTCCATATCCAGTTTTCCTGCCAATGTGCTTCCTCATCTGAAAGGAGAGCCTTGGGCCTTTTATTTTTGTTCTGGATTGTAGAGCATTTCAGTCCAAAATTCAAAATGTGATTTGCTTTCTGTTCAAAGTTTTTCTGTACTTTTTGACTGCTGAAAAGAGGGAGATGTTTCACTCCTTAAAAATCTCAGTTTCATCCAAGGTGTGACACATACTCTTTAACATATCCTCTTGTGGAAATGTGTCTTTTAGACATAATATTGTCTGCTCAGATAAACATGATGGGCTCTCACTCACACATAGAATTAGAAAGAAAATACATATTTATTAACCAGGTGCTGAAGCATAGCACTTTCCAACTCAGAAAGGGCTTAATAATCCCTGCTGTTTTTTATCCTGTGTAGCTCAAAAATCATTTGTATCCTCTCTCTGTCAGCATGAGTGGAAGATCAAGATGATGTATGATAGAAAAGGAGGAAGTTTTCTCTGGTAAAAAAATGAAATGAAATATAATGAAATGAAATGAAAGGATATTATTCCCAGCACTGCCAAGAATATTTTTTTTCAGTATAAAAGACAACCTGTGTCTTTTTATCATGTTTCTCATTATAGGTCAATATTCCCAGATATGTAATAATCGAGGCATTGTCTTTAGCAGTCAGTAAAGAACTGTGTGTGGCACCCGTTGCAGGGACCTAATTCCACACTGTAGTATTGCAGGTCTATAAACGGTAAAAGCAATCCTGATAGAGGGTATAAAAAGGGTCTGGTAAATTACCCCAAGTTTCTACTCTCAGAGTGGATGTCAGTCTGCGAGATTGTCTCATCAACCAAAATAACAACTGTGCTTTTTAAATAATCGATGCCCAATTACCATGATGACAACTTCGCTGCACAGCTTTATGCTGGCCTTTTGCACAAAGGCCATGAATCAATGAACATGGATAGCAAGACGGATTCAAAAGAGAAAAGCTGGTGGGCACAAAGAAGGAAGATGGAGGTTCCAGTGCCTCTGGAGAACAAAAAGGTTTTGTTGAAAAACAAATAATTTATTGACTGTCACAGAGATGAAAAGAGTTACAGGTACCAGTGGTACTGTACCACAATTTAAGACATTCTCTACATTATTATCTGCAGTTTTGTTCAGCCAAATATAGGAAAGGTGATTTAAAACTGCAATAGGTGGAAAAAAGGGCTTCTAGGAGATGTTCTGTCATCGTTATAGTTTGGCTTTAGCCAAAAATGTTCTTGAAAGTGAAATGATTTCCATCTGGTCATGAGGAAGTCTTTGCTGGATTTTGAAAAAAGTTGATAACTGTGAGTGCACTTCTGTTGTGGACCAGTGTGAGAGAAGAACCTAACTGTATCATGACGGAGCTTAATAAATTGATGGAAGGGGTGATGCAACCCAGTCCTCCAAGATAGCAGTTACTGGAAGATTTTTCTCTGGGAACACTCGATGATCTTGACTAGGTTTCTGAGTAATGATGTTTGTGAAAACTGTAAAGAACTCATTCCACTTTATATTGTATTAATTTTGTGGACCTTCATGGATATGAAGGGCTAAAAACTAAAATAAAATGAGGGCTCTAAAGCTACACATTACATATAAACATGGGACAAGTATCTAAGATGCATAAGACTGAACCCTATAGAGTTATTGAAGATTTGTGGTGGCAGTGACTTCTGGCTGGGGAGGCTGGGACAGTGCCAACTCTAGCCAGCAGAGCTAGACCTGGGGAACAACATCTGCCTGTGGCCTTGGCAAACTTGAAGGCACACACAGAGCATGGCTTGCTGTGTGCCTGGCAGAAAACAACTGCTGGAAATATGTTGATTTTTATGAACATTCACAGCCTGTGCTTCCTTTCCTAGAAAAGCTATGAATTTTAAACAAAAATGCCTCTGGTACTACACTGCACACTCAACTATCGTAAGACCCTTGCTCAGTTGCCTCTGTATATCAACGTATGTTTTTCTACATCACCATGGCAAGGGCTTATCTTCTGAACAGTTAAGGCCTATATTCTCTTGGTTTTGAGGAACACAACTGGCCAGTGATGCAGTTTATAAAACTAAAACATAAAACATAGGATGTGCCTAGACTTGCTCTAACACACTTCAGCAAGCTCGGACCTGCATACTTGCAACAGTTTTTTTTTTATATCATGTTTCTCAGTAAAATGTCTGTGGTAGGCTCAGACACTGTTGGTGCCTGCCTTTCACTGCTGTGGTGTTTCGTTATCCCAGCAGATTGGTTCAAAGAGACTATGTAATGCAATAGTAAAGAATCACTTTATTTAAAGCAAAATTTTATTACTCAGTACTAAAAAATACATACTAAGAGCACACAAACATCTCATACTGAGTAAGAAGACTTCCTCTGATTTTCAGCTTTCAAAAGAGAAGGTAGGAAAGAACAGAAGTGACATCCAAACAAGTCCAATGGCCATGTAAAGACTTTTCTGATGTTCCAGAAGTGCAATTTATTTACATTTGGTCAAGATATATCTTACTTAGATGTGGCATTTGTGCAAAACTTTCCCAAACTTTAGATGAAAAGAGCTCGGGTAATACTCTGCCCCAAACTGAGTACACTAAAATAACTAACAACTAAGCCTTTATACACAAAACCTCATTTATCCTTCTAAAATATATATTTGAAAACAGCCCAGCTTCTTTAGTAGTACCTCAGCATTTCCTTTCTTGTAATATTTATTCACACTTCCCAGTACTTCCTGGAAAACAGAACTGCAGTTGTTTGGCGTTCCTTAGGTTTGGCAGTTCTTGTGTCTCTCTTGCTCTGTAGAGACACACTCATTTTTCCTTTGTATGGGTCATCCTGCCTCACATGCATCGGATATTTACAAAGCACAGAGGTGAAAAGTTTGGCTTTTGTGCATTCAGTTAAAGCTGTTCTTGCAGACTGCTCTCTGTTTCAGCATCCAGGAGGTAAGAGTGCCTGTGGCTCTGCTATTTTCCCCTGCAGGAGAAGTGGCCTTAATTGCCCCAGCTGGTGGCTGGTCCCCGACAGGCTGGGTCTCCTCTGTTCCTCATACTCCGGCACTGAATGACCAAAAGCCCTGTTATCAGAAGGACAGCCAAAATTATCAGTCCTGATAAACCCTGCTGGATGTTGCAAAAGAAGTTTTATTTTTAAAAAGCCTAGTTTGTTTTATTATTTTTTTAAAATGAATTTGTCTCTTCTACTTGGCCGCTTGCCCAGTTCTGTGACGAAAGTAAGACATCAATAGCTTTCTCTTAAGACATGAAGAGCTTTTTGTGACATGGCCACTACTTAAATCACCAGGAGTCAAATGCTGTGGCTCTTTTACAGCCTTGTTACAGAGTTGTGAAAGAGGCAGATTCTCATCTTTCAACCAAGCCATGTTTTCAGGGACCCAGGAGCCGCCAACAAAGAAGTTTTCTCTTTTGATATTCTATTGTTGATTTTTTTCAAAGCCTCAGCTGCTAGTCAGCCTGAAGGAAATAGCTCAGTTCTTAAGCCCTAAAAGCCTCAGGATCTGCCACAGGAAACCTATCTATCTAGCTCATTGGTATCACCTTCAGAAGCTTCTGGAGAGAACTCAAGATTGACAGGTTCACTTGCTGATTGGGGTTGTTATCTCCACCTTGTTTCCAAGGATTTTTAAAAGCCTGGTCTGCTCTGTGCTTAGCTTGTGTAGATGTTTTTTCCCCGCTCTGGTTATACATTTTCTGATCTATGAATATGATACTCATACACAACTGATTATGTCCCTTCTGAATTTCATTGCTTTCAGAAGCAGCATCCACCAAAGTCACCTACAATTAATCACATTTCACACACTGAGTGGAAGCAATTGTCTTCTCTAAAAACCCTCCATAACCTGAGAAAAACCTGTTTGAAAATGGTTCCTTAAGCCAAAATTCCTGGTGGTTTCAGTGCCCAATACCATATTTCCAGGAAAAAAGAACATCAGGTTCATATTTCTCAACTTTATTTTCTCTGTAGAGAAAAGTTTCCCATAGTTACTTCACCTTCAAAAAGGCCTGAAAATGGATACATGTTGGAAAAGTCCTTTAAGTTTCTATCAGCAGTCCTCTATTCCTGATGTGGGCTGGCTGTGGATGATTATTTCTCTCCAGCGCTCCTGCAGAGGGTCTAAGCAACAGCCTAAAGCTTTCAAGTTTTCAAAGCTGCTATTTTCACTAGCCTCTCTAGACATAATAATGCCTTCGATTTTCATGCAGGCCATTCAGTCTTCCTCCTTTGCTCACCCTGCTGACACCGATGTTCCGATCTGGCAGAATATAACTAGTCACGTCCTCTCCTGAGGAGGTTCACAGATATCATGAAAGCTGCATGAAGGTTAAGGCACTACTCCTGTAACAGCTTTAACAGATTGCATTCATCTGGATGTATATGAATAACATGAAAACAGTTCTGAGAAAACAGTCCTTCCAAAAACTTTCTTGCACATACCTCCCACATATATCAAACCATTTGAAAGAAGTCTTGGAAGGCAGCTAAACCAGCCATTTTCAAATAAGACTTAGCAATCATTCATGTGGCCAGTACCAAACATTTTTGGTTTCAATATGAATTTTACCACTAAGGAATTCAGAAACAATTTGGCAGAAAATTTAAAGAGACAATGTGATCATAAATTAATACCTTACTTCTCACAGAAATAACCCATGTTTAGTATTTGTTCACTAAACGGGAAATCTTGACTTTTCCTGCCTTCATAGAAGATCTACTTTGATGTTCTTTGCCATTATCTGACTGGCCCTATGAAATAAACTCGAAGCATTGCAGACTGGTCCTCGTCTGAATATAATTCTCACCACCTCTGTAATCACATATGGTTCCAGAGGTACCTGAGATTTGCAGTAACCTGCTCCCATCAGATATACAACACAGGTGTGTCAGATGGAAGGCTTTCTGAAAAGCAGCCCTCATAGTACCTAGCATCTATAGAAGTTGCACAGAGTCTCAGTAAAAAGTCAAGGTTTTCAGAGTGGATTACAAGGTGTACAATATTGCATAGCTTAGTTTTATGTCCATACAGGTTCAGACATGTAAAATCATAGCTATAAATTTGCTTTGCTGGCCTTGAGTCTGTCACGCAGAAAAATTCTATCATCTCTACTCAAAAAGATCTTCAGAATACCAGCAAGTTCAGGTTATACCACAGCCTCCCAGTGATGCTCATACAAGTTGTACATTTTGAGTAAATAATCTCTTCTTGGTAGCTCTGGAAAGTAATAAAATTAAGAGCAGGAAAACTTAACTGCATGAGTACTTTCCAATAAAACTGATAATGCATCCATGGCAGAATAAAATTAGTGGTTACAGTCACAAGGTCTGACTTTATCGGTGAAGACCATTTGAAAGTAGAGGACCAGTTGATATTCCAGTAGCAATTTTAGCAAATGCATGCTAACTGTTTACAGCATGTAAATAAATAGCAGCCTTCAAATAGCCTGGGTAGAATCTCACTTTTCCTGCTTGAGGTGGTTATCTGGTGAGAAAAGTTTTCTGCTTGAATAGATAAAAAATGTAAGCCTGAGGCCAACATGGAAAAATTCTAGGTCCAAAGAAAACTTTCAGATTGCTTTCTGACTCCCACTGTCACAGCTACTTCCTTCATTTCTTTTTTTCGTAAATGCAGGCTTCTCTCAAAATTTTTACATCCTGATGGCTGCAATAATCCATCTCTTTTTGGAGGTAAAATATTTTATTTTTAGCAGATTAACACCTCTCCAGAAAACCTGCCTTCTCCCCATGCATCATACAGTTAACAGCATCCAGGTCTACCTCAGGCATGCTCTCAACATACTTTTAGCTTTTCAAAAGTGTTAAAAATGTGAAAAGTAGCATTTGGGCCTCTCAAGGTCCATAATTTGCAATATATTCCTGAACTTCATGGGATTTAACTCATCAACAAAATCTCAAATTTATTAGTTTATCGTTATAAGCTCTGGTGTTAACATCCTGGTTTTGTATCCGTATCTTCATTATAAAGTATGAACCATAACCATTGGCATGGTAAAGCCTTATAACCAAACCAGTTTTGCTATGAAGACCTTGGCAAAATTTGAAATATATTCTTTACTTTTAAATTTTCATGAAATCTTACCTGTGTCTATACATTGGAATTGAGTTCATGCTAGTTTCCTTCCTATGATCAACATCAATAGATTTGTATTACAAAGTGACCGCAATGCAATAAACATGTAGCATCATCAGAAAAGAAGATGGCTTGACATAGAAAAAAATGGTGTGTTCATATTTGGAGCTCTAAAACAAAGATGATATTTTTATATAGCCATAGCAGTAGCCACTCTTCCAGACTGCCTTTTTGCTATAAAAGTCTCAAGAAATAACTAAAAAATCCCTCCTAAGATTCTGTCCTATTTCCTTTTTGTTTCCCATAATCTATCCACTGTCTGTAGGTATCTTCTGAACAGCTGTACTTTTAACCAGCAGGTACACAAATTCCACCTGCACTCCAAACTAGGAACCAAAGCAAGCAAACTGAATTTTGCCCAACAACCTGAAGTCAAACAGTAGATAAGATCTCTGTTAATATTTACATGTACCTTCAAAGACAAGGAGATATTTTATTGTGATATGTTGTGATGAATGAATCACAGCTCTTCCACTTAAGTCAAAGGGGTTTGAATCTGTGCAACTGTTCTTACATAATGAGTAGGCAGAGAGTTTCAGCTGATCATTTTAAGAACTGTTATGGCTCCCTTTGCTGAAACTTCATATTTATGAAGCGACATAGCAGAATTTTGCTTTATTTGAAATCTAAGGATTTCTACTGGAACTCTCTACAGATTTGTTAGGCACTTAAAATTTAAAGCAGATTTGTTACTTTGGAGGCTTAACAGTGAGATTCCTACAGATTATTTTAAGGGTAAATAATCCTTGAATATTTTATGGTATCTATCTTCAAAAGTAAATAATATATTTTATTTAAGACCCATATCAGAAACAAAAAAATCTTTACAAAGCCACTGTAAAATTATGCATGTATATAATTTTACATTGACCATATTTTCAGGGTAATTTTTATTTTATACTTCTACAGTGACGATATTCTTGCTTAAATATTTCAGCCTTGTTATGATAGACTTTTTAAATAACATTTTTCAAAGTTCTTTTACAGTGTATTTTGTCAATGGAAGCTACTAAGTGCTTGACAATTTGTTTAATAGTCTTAAACCCTCTTCAGTCTCCAGGTTTTCACAAAACAATTATCATTCCCATAACTTAAGTAAATGTTCTTGAGTTAAGCACAATTATGACACTATAAAAACCGCTGCAATAATAACATTTATCAGTAATACACTTTTCAAAAACCATCTATTCAAATCATCTGGATTTTCCCGTTGATATTTTTGGAAATCTAGTTTACACTGCTATGATGATCTTGTGTTGATACATCTAGTACATCTTTACAGCCTTTAAAATGGATCCCATGACTAGGATCACACATGTAAGTTGACTTATGGGGTTTTTTTCAGCTCACAATATAAAAAGCTAAATACATACAGCTATCTCTGTGCATAATAGTAATTTAGAAGCTTTTTAGTCACCTCATCTTTGAGCTCAGGGTCCAGATTCAAAGCAAATACTTCATCTTTAGCTGGGTGAAAGCAGTTTAAATTTGACTATCTTGTGACTGGGGATTTGCTAGCTGGATAGCTGCTTGGGCATCTTCTAGAGGGGCATTCAGCAAAGGGACCAGGAGTGAAAATTGTTATGGAAATACCTTTAAATTGTTGTAACTCATGATTTGAGTTGCATGTTACAGAGATTGCTAGAGCAGGAACCACTGAAACCAGTGGAGGACAAGCCTTGCAAGAAGCAGTGCAAGTGAGGCAGTGACTCAACCTGATCTGGCTTTGGTGCCCTTCATGCCACACACCATCTCTCCTTGACCTGAATGACCACCATAACAGAGGGAGCCCAAAGTCATGGACTAAATTAACTCAATGGATACTTTGTGGACATTTGTGGACATTTCTGAACTTTTTACACAGATGGTCTGTAGCTTAAGGGAGTGATATCTGCGTATTGAATAAAGGGATGAGAAGCAAGGTGTTGGGTAAGGAGAATGTATTGGACAGTGTGAGACTGGAGCGTAATGTAAAAGGTATGGCATAAGGGGTGGAGAATGTGCTGATTTTGGCTGAGATAGAGTTAATTGTCTTCATAGTAGATGGTATGGGGCTATGTTTTGGATTTATACTGAAAACAGTATTGATAATGCAGGGATGTTTTAATCAATGCCGAGCAGTGCCTACAGAGTCAAGCTCTTTTCTGCTTCTCACCCCAGCCCATCATCGAGGAGGCTGGGGGTGCACAAGAAGGTGGGAGTAGACACAGCTGGGAGAGCTGAGCCCAACTGACCAAAAGGATGTTCCACACCATATGATGTCACTCTCAGCATATAAATCTGAGGGAAGAAGAAGGAAACGGGGGATATTTGGAGTTACAGCGTTTGTCTTCTGAAGTTTCCATTACGTGTGATGAAGTCCTGCTTTCCTGGACATGGCTGAACACCTGCCTACCAATGAGAAGTAGTGAATGAATTCCCTGTTTTGCTTTACTTGAATACGTAGCTTTTGCTTTATCTACTAGACTATCAGACTAATAATGTTAGACTCATGTGTTTTCTCATATTTACCCTTCTGATTATCTCCCTCATCCCACCGTGTGGAGTGAGCAAGTGGCTGTGTGGGGCTTAGTTCTCAGCTAGGGTTAAACAACAATTTTCATGTTTAAGGAAGAAGCTCAAAATGAGTCTTCTGTGATGTTTCAGACATAACCAGTACTGGCTTTAAGATTTCTTTAGTCATGCAACCATAACATTTACCAAACTTAGCCAAATGAAAAGCATCCTCTTTAGCTGAGTACCATGCATTTTCCTTTTCTCTATTCCAGCCTGAGATAGCATCCTTTCAGTTGGCAGTATTAATTGTGCTAGTCCTGTACTTGCAGTTGACCTTATTAGTGAGAACTGAGTAAAAGAACCACTAAACACTGCAGACTTCTCAGTGTCCTTCAGCGTCCCTCCCTGTTCAGCAACAAACATTATACTTTCCTGGTCTTATCTAGCTACTACTCATAGGAATTTTTCTTGTGCTTTCTGTGTCTCTTTCTCTTCATATCTCACTTTGTGTCATGTACACTGAGACTTGGTTGTCATGGGCTAATATCTACCAGATCTCTGACTTTATTGAAGTCAGTCTTTCTCAAATACAAAGGGGGATTATTTTTGCTATTCTTTTCCCTCTTTCCTATGCATCCCAGGCTCTCTACTTTTATGGTGACTTCCACTAAATTGTTTTTTTCTCTCACGTTCTTAATCAGTTCTGCCTTATTAGTTAGAAAAGGTTGCTTTCCTTATCTTTCTCATTAGATGACAGGGTAATTGAACTGCCCTTTTATCAGTTCATGTGCTTCAGATGATCTAGTTTGTAGCTTACAGAAAACCTTGGGCAGCTGAGCTTTCTGGCTAGGATATTTACTCCTACTATTAATTCACTTTTGAGTTCTTTTATCTTCTGAAGTAGTTCTTGAATTGTAAATTGCTGGAGATGCCACTAACATTGTTTTGCACAGCTGATTGTTAACTCCATCTTTTTTTCAAGAGTAGGTAGGCCTCCATCCTCAAATATTGAGTGAGATTTCATTTAGAACTGGATATTCTAGGGCATTATGCCTATGCCTGTACCTTTTTGTAATACCAAAGCTGTTGGCAACATGGAAAACACAGGGTGATGGAACAGATACTTTTATAACAGCAGCCGTCTATGCTTTAGGCAGTTCATTCCAGCAGCATTTACTTCAGTTGGGAAACTTTTCTTTAAAACTAAGCACTGATGGTGTTAACTATTTTTGTTGGTTTATAATAACATTTCAGGCTGAATCATGGTGAATGCTGCCAAATATTTTCTTGAAACCTATGAAGTTTCTGAGTGTATTTTTACACTTAGTGGCTATCTTTGACAACTATTCTTCAGGTTGAAACCTGGTCAACATCTCACAGTTTGAAATACACACTCCTCTGCACTGGGGTTCAGCATAACTGCTTTCTTTGTTGTAGTTATGATCATTCTGTGGAAGACTTTGTTACTGGAAGCAATTTCACACTGTACAGTGTAAACTGAAAAATTGTTCTTGCTTAATGAATTTTTTGCTTTAGTTGCTATGGTTCCCACCATTGTTAATTCATTATCAGAGAATAGAAAAACAGATAAATTAGAATAGTGTTGTCATGGCATAGTAGAAAGAATCTAATGAGAATATGAGACTAACAGGAAAGAAGAGCAAATAAAGAGCTATCATTCTTCATTTCATGTTACTCAAATATTTCAGAATAACAAGGTACCAAAATTCTTATAATAGAAACATAAAGGAGTAGTCTAAATAATGATTCAAGTAGCCTATAAGAAAGTTATCTCTATTTATTTATTGATTAATATAATAAACTTCAAGAAATAAATAATGTCTGAATAAAGCAATCCTTTCCCCCCTCACCGCCCCCCTGCCCCAGATGCTTTGTAGAGGTTTCTGTGTTTCTCTAGGAGCTCAGATTATATATTAATTACTAACAGAAGAGAACATATTATATTGTCTTTTCTTACAAAGTTTTGTATATCCAAGACTGACCGTAAGGCATGAATATAGTAATGGATTATAAATCAATATAGAAAAGTATCTTATTGGTAGAATATTACCTAGTCATGATACTGTATCTGTGCTTGCTCTCTGAAGCACCAAGAAGCCCTAGCTGAGCCTGACCATCACTGTATGATGTGGACTCACAGCACAACCGTGTGATAGACTCCCTGAAAGATTTTACTTGCAGTTTGCAAGCAAAATAGTCTTCCCTCTCTGGTGAAAGAAGGAACAGCAGAACGATGTGATTAGCTCAGTACTGTGTTGCTGCTGAGTAGCAGAGTGCAGAACATTTCTCCTGCCTCATTCCAGTAGAAAATATTTGAAACATGAAAGAGAATGAAACTTCACTTTCAGCTTCGTCTTTAGTGACAGCCTTATTCCCATTAGGCTTTCTTCAGCAAAAGATTGGTCTTAAAAGTTTTTTCCTATGATTCTTTTGAATGGGTCACGAATATAAGAATTATCCTTAGATGAGCAACTGGTTTATGTTTTTTGTCACCAACACATGAACTTGTGCTTAATTCTTCCCATAAGCCTTCCCTCAATATTTAATGAAAATACAATTTAAAACCTCTGTTCACAGATGCTTTTTCCTCTTGCTCAGTTGTTTCTGAGGTACATAAAGCCTTCATTCCTAAGTTTTTCTCCACTGATGAGACATGTATTTGCTCTCAGATCTTCACTTCTTGATTCAAATCAGGCACTGCCTGTAGCCTGCTCACACCCACCACTTGTTAGTCTTCATTTAGGCTGTGTGGCCCTCATGTGAACCTGAGCAAATCTCTTCAATCAGAGATAGTACAGACCAGAACACAGTTCTTTGGTGCCTGGTAAACATCACAAACTTGCCTGGTAAACATCACAGGCTCAGAAACCCTTTTTGTAAATAAGTAACTAATCTTGCTTAAGGAGTATATTTACTGCAAGTTGGATTAAGTGAAGAAAATCTTTATTATTTCATTAATCAATGATGGTCCTGTGGAACGAGGAGATGAGAGCAGTAGTAGTCCCAGATATGGAGACATGAGAACCCAGCTGGGAGAGCTATGGAAGTCAGCTGAGGCCTTGAAACCTTGGCAGAAGACATTTGTCTGCCTTATAAGGAACAGTGAACAATCTTTTATTTTATACATTCTTCCCACCTTCCAGGATTTTATAGACTCCAGGCATCTTTTTTCCAGGGTGAAGAATCCTAGTCTATTTGCCTCTGACAAAAAGAAATCATGTCAAACTGTTTTAACAGGTTGAAGTGATAAAGAAGAAACCACAGGTGTCATATATATTAGAAAGCCTATTGATACAGCTTCACATAAAACTTTAATAGGCAAGTCAAGAGAACTAAGTGAAACTGCTACAGGGTGGATACAAAACTGGTTTTAATTTAATGTCAGAATAGAAGGATATATATGTAGGTTTCAGCCAGTTTGTCCCGGGCCTAGCCAATATTTTCACTTATGACTTGGATGAAGGAATAGAATATGAGTTTATTACATCTGCAGATGATCCAGAACAGGACAGGCTGTAATGAGATTGAAGAACAGGATTAAAGTGCAAAATGATCTTGATAAAGTGAAGTAATGTTCTGGAAAAATGGGATTCAATTCAATAAAGACAAGCACAAAACTCTATACGTTATCAAAAATTATGAACTGCACAAATACAGAATGAGGAACACCTGGCCATGAAGTAGTCTGGGAGAGGAGGATCTGGGGAGAACCTTGAGTCACAAACCCAAAATGTCATATTACTGTTGAAAAGCATTATCATTGAGGTGTATAAGGTACTCAGAAGAAACACAATGCAAAAATGAATCTTTCTATACTACTCAGCATTAATAAAGCTATAGCTGAAATACTATGTCCACTTTTGGGCCTAAGCCTTTTTTGGCTGAGGGTCCAGGAAAGAAAGAGAAAGAGAAAGAGAAGAGGACAGTAGTGAGATGGACTTGAAGTATGACCAATGAGTAAGAATTTTAAGAAAAGGGACTATTAAGTCTGGAGGAAACTGGAAAGAGGTGCAATTGTGTTCAAATACATAAAATAACTCTGCAAGGATTAATCACTTCTGTACATTCCTTTTGAACGGCCTATTCCATTTCAGAGTGAAATGAGCTTTCTGAAAGAATCTCTGAAGAAAGGAAAGTTCGGGTTAATTGTTAGGAAAACCTATCTGACGTGAATAGTAGTTAACAACTGCAATAGTCTGAGACACTGGAATCCCTATCACTTGAGCCTTTTTACAAAAAGTTAAATAAACGTATTTGTTAGACAGATGTCTGTCAGAATAATTTTGGTATTCTTGATCCTTCCTTTCATAGGTGGATGGATTTTGATGATTACCTGATGTACTTCTCATCTCTGTTTTCTAGATGATTTATATACATAGGGAGAAACATGCAAAGTAACAGGGAATGCAGAATAGAATAATGATACAAGCTGGCAAGATGTTGGCTGCATTTATCTGCTTAGATAGGATATGATAATCAAACATCTGCAGCTCTGAAGCTTCAACTCATACATTATTCCATCTTGAGCAGAAAATGGATATGAAAGATGACAATCTACTCAGTAAACAAACAGGCACCTGTGTATATGCTCTCTTCAATATTTTATATGTTAAATGGATTGGATCAATAACAAATACTACAATTATGTCAGCAATGAGCTACAGCGCAGGTAACAGTGCTTCTTGCTGAACAGCTACTTAATATCATAGAGAAGCAGTCTAGTTTAAGAAGAGAGAACTACTCCTGGATCTTCAGAAAACTCTTAGATAAGTACCTGCATTAATGTTACCTCAATAACCGCTTTATCTTGGTCATCACTAAACGAAGCACTTCTGGGAATCATACATGTATTTAATACATGTAAAGGGAGAATGCCAGGCTCAGGATTACTAGGAATGCATATTTTTGAGGAATATGCACATACGCAGGCAAGAAACTGTCAACAAATCTCTTCCTTTTATTAGGGAGACATATTTGCAATGAGAGTGCAACCCTCAATTAGGTCTGGGGCATACTGCAATGTGAGTTAAAGCACTGAGATTCTGTTTCTTTTCTCTATGGCAAATCACCATCACATAATGTCAAAACTTGCACATTTTCTTTGTTCTGAATTTCCTTTGGGTGCTTTCTAGTTGCTTACATTGACAGAACTACTGTCTAAGTAGATGAGATGGTAAGGCTACAGCAGGGTTAGTAGGACAGGGAACACGCAGTGTGCCCCACAACAAAAGCACAAAGTAGGATCTTGCAGATCCCAAAACAGCAGCCTTCTCAGTTGAGCTGAGAGAAAAATATGCATATACCTTTATTAGGAGTAGCCCTGTTTGAAGCCTCTGAGAAAACATTTCAATAACAAGTACACTTTGCTTTAAAGAGAAGCTAATATCACCATCATCAATCAAATCGACATACATAGTATATAGTCAATACTCGTAGAAAGTACCACCTGCCTACAAACAAACGATGAGTCATGCCTCTACCCTGTCACACAAAACTGCACTGAAATCTAATGAGTGCAGAAACCAAGGAAAAGACATGAAGAAAGAGTAGGACCTCTGTAAAAAAGAAGTGAAAAGTATGTTATCCAAGAATTCTGTCCCAGCAATGCAAGATCATAAATTTAAAAGCATTTATACATTAGTTGTATAAAGTTGGAAGAACAACCATTATAGTTGAAACAAAACTTGAAGTTTTGGACAGCTGTTTTCTAAACCTTTCAGGGAGTCTAGTGCTCCAAAAAGAGAAACTGAGATAAGAAGAATTCAGTTGTAGTCACTTTATAGGGTCTAATGTTTTTGTTTTCTAAATTTTACACAGAGACCAGGATTCCAACACCAGTTTACCCCATCTCCCTGAACAATGTAGCTCATAGGAATTTCCTGAATTAGCCACAGATGAAATTATACCTTTTGGAAAAAAAAAATCAGTCATTCTGGCACCGTCACATCACACACTCCCATTGAAACTCCAACCATAACTTCTGGAAAATCGTTCCTGTCATAGGTTTGCTGTTAAACTTTGAATCTTTTTTCTAATCTGAATCCGTCTAGCTGGCAGCTAAGGGGCTTCATGATGCTCTGTTTGATGCATTCTTTTCAGAGTTTTCTTCACATAGGTTCTTGCAGGCTATGATGAGTTCAAGCTGATTCAGCTTGTATTTTCCACATAGCAAATAGGTCTGTTAAGATAACAAACACACGGGGTTTGTTCTGTTTACACAGGACAAATGCAACAAAGCCAGTTATTTGGCACTCAGTATGCTCCAGCTTTAAAATCTATAATTATTGTGTTTTAATCTTGCTTTTTGGATTTCAGAATGTTCAGCTTTAAAATTAAAAATTTTCCAAGGACATACCAGCAGTGTCAAAGTTGTCAATTTATCACATCCAAGTGAAATAGATGTTCTCCATCACAGCAAGCATTTTTTTTCACACACACACATTATAGAAAGCATCTTAAAGGTCCCCTTATGCTGTTCCATAGTGTGATCTAGTGATCTATGTCAGATACAAACTATTACTCCGTTTAATGGTTTTCGAAATTTGTTCTATAGATATTCAAGACCATTTACTTGAAATTATCAGGAAGTTAGGGAGAGGTCATGATAATTTGCCTCCCCCTTTTACTACACCACTCTTCCCACATAAAAAAGCAGAACTTGCAGTTTTAACATTCCAGTCATCTGAATCTTGCAGAGTTTTAGTACCAGTAACTAAACCAAGTATATTCTCCTAAACAAGTAATTCAAACTCTTCCTTATTAATTCACAGAATCCAAATGTGTAGATGTATATTGATATACATTGATATATTGATGTATAAAGAAAGTCTCATTCTGTCCCTTGAGGGCTTGATTAATTTTGGTTTTGTTGTCTTGGTTTGGCATAAAATGAATTCTATTTGTTCTGCTTTGGCCCTCTCTGAACCTTCAACCTTTTGGTAGTTTTAAGGTTTTGTAATCCAGCCTCTTGCCCAGCAGAAAGGTTCTTCCATACTGCAATGAACACTGAACAGCTTTCTTGCTTCCTCCACTATGGCATCACTGCTCTACATCTGACACCATATACCCATGCAGCTGTTCAGCTTGAGAGTCTTCAAGGGTAAGATACCACTGTGAAATGTCTCACTACCAGTTGCCTCCAAACTCCCTGTGTTATGATGTACAGAATTGCCATTTGCACTATATGCAATTTCACTAGTCGAACTTTTCTTGCCAACCCCAAAATGCCTTCCCAGAATGATGTAATGAGACTTGGCTCCAAGGAGACAGCACACTTTGTTATTGTCTGGCCTCTTTTACAAGCTGTTCTTTCCATTCCTTTTACCATTGTAGTCTTGGGCTGAAGGGATCTTCTTGGACCCAGCTTTAGCATTTTGCAGGTGATCCTGAAAGCCAAACTCGTGTTTCTGTCATGCAGTTACCAGCTCAATTCGATCAGCTGAATCTGCACCGAGAGCCTTTGCAGTTTCCACTTGAAATAGAGCATTTCTTGGATATTTCTAAGCCTACTCAGTTCCTCTTGGCTATCTTCTCAGTGGCTACAGTTTTTCTACTTTCATATGCTTCCAGGATATTCAGTGCCACTCATTCCTTTAACTTATGAAATTCTCCTTCTCTGTTTTGGCTTCCTCTCTTCAAATTCTTTGTTTACTTTGATTCTGGTGAACAATGTACTACTTGGGCTTTTAAAGATTTCCTAATGTTTCCTAATTTTTCTGAGGTTTCATAGCAGAGTCATCAACTATTGTTATATGTAGAAGTACCTTCTAGTCCCAAGAAGCAAAGAAAGAAAAGAAATAAATTCCAGCTATTTTCACTGCATACATTAACTGTATGCATGGCAAATTCTGATCAACTATTTTCTAAAACTGTTTCTAAGTACTCCTCTTTGCTGCCTTTGTCCATCCAATCAGGGTTTCACAAAGCAGTTGACAAGCACACAAAGATTCACAGCTTAGGTCAACCTGCCATTTGCTTACAGCATTTAAGAATTTAAGAATTTAAAGCCTAAGATTGACATTATACTTGTAGAGTCCAGCAACATAATCCTTGGAAAGAAACCCACACAAACAGGTGTTTTTTCCATCCCGTTTAGGATCTATTTAACCTTCATAGATGGCAAACAACTCTTTCCATTTCACTTGAGGGTTAAATGTATTTCTCTAGTGGGTAGGTTAATTCTTTGGTATAAAAAGACCTCTTAAGGATACTCTCCACCCCTCCCAGGATGTATGTTCACATTCCCACATGAATCATTATGGGTCATAAACACTGTGTGTACATAAGCATAGCTACTAAAACCATGAACATACGAAAGAAATGCACATAACTGCAATATTTTTGTAGGTACAAGTAGTTATGCTGCTCTTTGAAGGTTTGTCTCATAACTCATAGTATTTAAGGCAGTTTCTTTCTCCCCCAGATTGAAAAATAGGTATAATTATCATAAGAGGCACCACTATTTCCAATGCACCTCTGTGAATAAATATCAATTAATTCACGCATCGTGAAATGATAATGAAATATTACAACTTCATCTGTGATAACAGTGTAACTTTTCATGCCGGTTCACTTGCAATCATCCTCTCTAGATTGCTAATTATATGCCTCAAGCTGTATTTAGTAAAAAAGATTGAACCATTTGTTCTTTTGTATATTTTGTCAGAATGAGAATAAGCCTGTATGAAATATCTTTGGACTTGTTCACACTGGGAAAAAAATCAGTACTCACGCCTACTACATTGTTTATTTGCCATAACAGTAAAATACCTCACTTCTGTGCTCAAAAACACTCCCTGGAGTACATTGGTCTACTAACCATACACTGGACTGCTTTTGTGAGTATTTGTGTTGCTGTGACATTATGTCATCTGCACCTACACTCTATGGCAACTCTACTAAAGAAATAGGAGCAAGCACAGTTCTTACAGGTGTCCACACAATTTTTCCTGAATCAGCCTCATCTGCGCTATGGTCTCCTATTCCCCCACAGCATAGATTTTAAAGGATTTTCTCCTAAAAAAAATAATGGATGAAAAATCCTCCCACCCCTTTATTTGTGTACAAGATAGCGCTTATTTATGCTATCTCTTTTACATTGAATAAAACCTTGTACCTCAGTAATCTTGAATTCTGCTTTGCTCCAGGTTAGTTTTGTCAATCTCCTCATCGTAGAAGTTAAAGCTTCCAGCTCCAGCATCCAGGTTTGATGTATCAAGGTCTGACTGCAGAGATGAGGCTCTGGATTTAGTGGTGGATTTGTCTCTATGGAGAGTCCTATAGAAATTGTGTTATTTGTGTTACCTGCAGTGATGGAACAAAACCAAGGCTAGACCCTGAAGAACAACCTGTCAGGGTAAATAGAGGAAGTACTGACAAAATGCTGTGGCCCTGGTTACACAAATGGCACAAGTGACAAGATGATCATAATTTCCCCCAGTAACTCTAAAACCTGTGAAATTGCACCATAGTTAGTACTATATTTAGCTGAGACCAGTTTCAGGGATATGCACAGTAGATAGAGGCAATCTCCCTCTATTCTGACGGATGGACTTGGTTGCAGAGGGAAACATTTAAAGGCTACTTTAGGAGATACCTACATTTATGAGATATCAGCCAAAAATGTAAAATCCTTAACAGAACGGATATCTTTCAGACATCTTCTTTCACTAAGAAAATCTTACAAAATCAGAGGCTCCTGAAAGCTTTCAAATATCCGATGTTTTAATCTCAGTGGAAATGTGTAAGGAAAGCGAGGTTGTAACAGCCTTTACAGAAGGTTGAGCTTTCACATCAGTCTTCTTACAGTGGAAATTCATGCATTTATGTCTCATAACATAATTTTTCTTGCATCTGAGTTGCTCTCAGCATGCATAAATGCATATTCAATAGCTCCTGTTGATTGATATAAGCCAACTTGTACAATATGAAAATGATGCGTACCTGTTTCCTAAACAAAGCAAAAGGTAGGGGGCTGGATGGCTTATCTGCATAGTTTACAGGATTTGGTCTCCACTTCTCAGAAAAGTATTTTGAAGGCAATCACATCAGGAACAACTGAAAAGAGTTGTCATCTGTCATGAATCTGGAAGGCCATAGGGAAGAAATCTGCGATCTTTGCCCAGTTTCTAATGATTTTACATTACAACTGGCACCAAGCAGAGAGTCTGGTGATGTTGCTCCCACCTCACCCTATGTGTGGAGGTGGAGCTCAGTAAGGATCCAAATCATAGGTAGCTGACTCTTCATGCTGGGCTTATAGCATCAGAGTGAGAAGGTGTAAGAAAGCTTACAGTCCCTTTTACCTGTTGCCTTGGCATTGCAAACAGACAGTATCACTCTCCGAGCTCCCTTTCTACATAAGCCCTCTTAGATCTGAAAAGAGGGGCAATAATATTAAACATAATCACCAAGATATGTGTGAAGGGAAATTGTGCAACCATTTAGTTGGCAGCTCTAAAGGTAAGAGAGAGAAAACCCAATCTTGTAGCAACAGCAGACCTCTTTGAAAGACATTTTTTCACTTTTACCTGCTGATTTTAAGCAAATAATTTTATTCTGGGCAGCCTGTTCCTGGAAATGGCCTCATAATTGCTAACTTTATCTTCTGCTGCCAGTGTCTATTTAATCACCTTCTTGTTGCATTCACAGCCCACACACTGACGCATGATTTCCTCCTGTTCTGATCCTTCACCTATTAGAGCCTGGGCCCAAATATCTCGCTAATGCTGAATGAGCAAACACCAAGTCAATGTGAAAGCCAACCAAGCATAACTTGCTGCAGAGAATATTTCTGTGCACATTTCCCTTTTGCATCTCAAATATAATATAGCTTAACAATATGGCCTGAAGGATGCTGGAATTCAATAGTTGCAGATATTTAAGTACTTTTTAAAGCAAATGCTTTTGTTGTATATTAAAATGTTCTTATTTAAAGTGCTGTGCTGATTTATCAACAATGTAAATGAAAATTTAAGTTTAGTTACTTAGAAAAAGGGATCAGAACCCTGTGTCAAAGTTCGTGGCCTCCTCCCCAGGGGAGCTGCAATCCACCAACACCATTGAAAGTGAACTGTTTGACTCAAGTGTTAAATTGTAAGGTTAGGTATGCTGAGACCCGAGTTAGGTACTGGCACATCAACTTATGCCAGCTCTGGGACAATTCCACATAGGCACTGCAAACACAGCTTTAGGTGAATGGACACATTAAAGTAAGAGAGTAAAACAGTCTTGGATCTTGGGCATCTCTAGGCTTGGAAAACAGCTAAACAGCAGCTTTTCGCAACCATGTTGTGACCATTTTGTACTCAGGTGCCTGAACTCCATCTAAGGTCTACTTTGGGTACCTAAGCCCTTGTTTAGATATGGCCTCAAAGCTTAATTTTAGGCATCCAGGAATTTTGGCCTAATGCCAGTATTTTGAAGCAGTGGAGGAATTTCTGCTCCTAATCCAGGAGATAAGGCTGCAGTATGTGTCCCTGGAATTCACAGAGATGTGGCCAGCGCTGGCATGAGGCAGCTGCCCAGCTCTCTGTGAGGACACGTATCTTCCAGGCACCATGGGAATGAGCATGGGGCCAGACACCTTTTGGGCACTCAGAAGCTGTCTGGGAGACAGCATAACACGAGTTTTATAGCTGCCAAAAAACCAGATCAGTAGGAATAATTTTGGTACACATCTGTGCAAAACTGAAGAAATGCAGAGGGAAATCAAGCTGTTGTGTTTACCACATGTGTACTTTAACCATAAACAAACACACTGCATTCTATTGTCTTCCTGCAGAATATGTTATTTCCCCAGGAAAAGGGTAAATACTGTATTTCTGTGTGGGGAAGCAATAGTTTGCTGGATTGGAAGGGACAGCTGGCATGTGACTTTCCCTCTGTCATGGCACTTTCCCTCTGCGCAGTTGTCAGGATGCAGCACAATGCTGGCTACTGGAGAAAAGCAGAATTTCAATGAACAAGGTGCAGGGAGAGAAATAAAACAAATTTGTCTCTATCCAAATGATCAGCCACTAAACATCCACGTAAAATTCAGATATGGCAGAATAGCAAGTGAGTGTCTGTGATCAGTTTGGATTTTTCTTTTCATTGACTTTCTCACACAAAATCTATCCTGGTGTATCTATGTGAATACAAATTTACCTTGAAACCACACCTAAATCCCAGCTCATTAGTAACTAGATTGTAATTGCTGCTAGTACTGTCTGTTGCTGTTGCACACCTTATGTTTTTTGCTGTTACTTTAAAGAAACCCATTTTATGTAAACAGTCAATTTATCTGGTGTGATGCATTTTTGCCTGAAATTCAGGCTGTGTTTATAGGCAGCATATTACAATGCAGTCCCCAACACTCACCCAGAAAAAAAAAACCAGCTCGTAGGGTTTCCTTGGAGAATGTGATGGACCCCAAGGTTGTGTTGTCTTTTCTATGCAGTCCAGCTGTGCCAAGGAGCAACTCTTCCAGAGGCACCTCGGGGAAGCTGTGTCAGGCGGGACGTCGGTGGGACGTGGGCTCTCCAGGTCCAGCGTTGAGGCATAATCTTGATGCTGTACAGCTATTTTCCACTCTTAAATCCCCTGACATTAAATCAAATGATGGCATTTTCAAGTAAATTAAGCATTGGATTTTTTTTTTATTATTATTAATGTTTCTGCAATATGCAAGAAGGGTCAGTGTGGAGGGCGTGGTTCTGTACTGCTGGCCCTGCCTTATGTCCACTAAAGTGGTAGCACCATAGGGGCAATGTCTTTGGTACAGCTTATAGCCACGCTGATAAGAGGACAAGTTTGGACAGAGGAGAGGCTGAAAAACTAAGTTTTAGTGCTTCCTTCTGCTGTTTTGATGTCCTGAATTCAAAATGCCCAGTACCACACACACAAAATGGGAACAACATCAAGTCAGAGCAGGAGCATGGGAGTGAAACCTGGACCCAATGAAATCGTGACAAACTTTTCATGGATTAAGAGCAACCAGTATTTCAGAGCAGATGTGTCTCTTTTTCCAAATGACAGCAGTGCTATTCATCCATGAGAAGGGAAACATGGGTAGGAAATTTACATACAAATATAAGTAAGTAACAGTTGTTTGTCCTTTTGCTCAGGTTCCTGCCTTTACCTCAAGACTTTTCCTAGGAGCACCTATCTCAACCCTTTGGATCTCATGACTTTCATCTCCTGCAGTCTGTATGTACTTTCCTAGGAACACTCAAAGGCAATGAGAATGTATTGACACTTTGATAAGAAAAGCGCAGATACAACATGCCCTGCAGAGCAATATGCTGTCAGCAGACCACCTGGCAGAGGGAGTCAAGCGGCCCTCTGCAAGAGTGACTCATTTTTTTCTCCACTACTTCTTGCTCAGTGCAGTAAACAAAGGGAAAATGAAAGACCTGATCCAGAGTCTGTTGGCAGACAAAACACAGGGTCTGCCTTGCTGGATTTGGCTTCACCATGAATTTTGGCAGCAGTTCAGTCTATAACAGTTTCTACCCTTGAAGAGACACTAGCTGCTATTAGACCCAGTGATAGGTTCTTCTCTTTCCTTTTTAACCTGCAATCCTTTTTCAATTGGAGTTGTCTGCAGGGTAACTAAGTTAACACTTTGCTCTGGGGTGACATATCCATTTCCAGTGTACAATGCTGTAATGAAAGTAGTTTACAGCTACTTCTCTCTCCCTGTGTCTGACTGCTGTGGAGACTCCATGACTTCTCTGTAAGTGCTGTGGGCCTGGACTCTACCATATGACCTTCTATACTCTCTCCTTGTTTTCCAGCCTCTTCTCCACTCTACTTCATTTTATATAGTGGGTGTAGGTGGATAGACAGGGAAAATTCAAAGCCTCGGTCAGGACTGAACCCTGTTGTTCCTAGCAGATACAGTCTCTGCTTTGGCAGACATGCCTCTCAAAACAACTGTGGCTGCATTTTGTGATGCAGCAGGACATGTTGCACCAGCTGCTGATAGCACAGGGGAGATCAAGACCTCTTCACTTGCCCTTATTTCTTCCTGTAAATCTGTATGTGGGAACTACAGTCCCAGCTAAGGTGATATCTAAGAAGAGATGGCAACAAATTACAGAAAAAAAAGAGGTAATTTTTTTTTCAGGTGACATAGGTTAATAAAGAGACCTGGTCAAAGCCCAGTAGGAATTACACTCTCGATATCAACATTCTTTCCATCAAGACCTAAATTAACCATCATCTGTTTTGTCAAGCAACGATTCCTATACCTCACAAGGTGCCAATTCTGCCTTGGGACAGGAAATTGCTGGGACCTGAGGGGCGCATCCCTATTATCTGCGCAGCTGTCCATAAGAGAGGAAGTGAGCAGTTGCAGGTTTGATGGATAAGAGATTCTGATTTGTTTTCAAGTGGCATTTTTTCAGGGATTTGCAAAGTCAACTGGGTTTCTTGCACCATCCATCTCTCTCAAGACTTCCGATGTATCTTGGCCTAAATTTCAGCTAAGTGTGTTTTGCTCAATGTTTGGAGAATGCAAAGTTTACCTGCACACCAGGACTCCAAGAAAGCAACAAGAAAGTAAATGAGAAGAAAAGAACAGGGAAAAGAAAAACCTATTTCTTTGTATCTCTGTGAAAGGCATTGAATTCCAATGCTCCTTCTCTGTTGTTCATGTCTTGCTGTGCTATCTCTAATGTAGTCCTCAGTGCAGCACCTGCTTGCTTTATTTGCAGTCATAAGATGTTCTTTGAATAAACTGCTAACAACTACAACAATAATAATATTGTACAACAGTGGTATTTACCATAGCTAAAGCAGACAATGGGGAGTTCCCTAACCCAGAGCAAAGAGGTAAGAAGGAGCTTACAAGTGCAGCACAATTAAATGGTGCTAATATAATTAATTATTATTAACACTTGTATTTCTGTAGCAGAAGGAGCTAAGAGCAGATTCATATCCCAGTGCTGCAGAGTGTTGTTCAAAAGCATAATATGATCATTCCTGCCCTGAACAAGAATACATTCAAAGGCTTTTCTCTTGCAAAGTGTTCACAGATGAGGGAATACTGTACCTCTGAAAAGCAGCTTGCGGGACTCCTAGGACATGCAGACAGAGGAAGAGTAATGTTCCCATTATACAGATGGGGAACATGGAGATTTGCTTCAGCTCACAAATAAACCTGGAGCATTGTGGTGAATCCAAATCCTGATGTCTTGTTCTGCACCTTAACTGCTAGGATGTTCTTAAGTTGCTGCTTAACAGTATCGAGAATTTCTAAAAATTTCTTCAGTATTAAATATTTTAGCCATTAAAAACTGAGCAATCTAAATTTAATTCTCTTGAACTGCATTCAATTTCCTAAAAGTTTAAGATATAAAGCTTAATACTATGTGTATAGGGAGAATAAAAGAAGAGTCTTAAAGATAAAATTAACGACACACAGATAGAAAATGATAGTATGAACTTACTAACTCCTGTCTTAATAAAGGATAATGTTCTGGTACATTGAAAACTATATCAGAAAAATTTTATTACATCAAATATTATGTGACTGCAGGGCATACCTGACTTTTCAGGTGACAACTGTTCTTGTTTTTTGGGTACTCTTCCTGAACTATTTCACTTAACACACATGTTTTTATTTTGTACATGTTTAGAACTCGTCAAATGCAAAATTTGTTCTATTTGAACTTTATTTTTCTGTACCCTAACATTTGCCCTTTATGTTTTCTGAGAATATCATCTAGGAAAAGAATAAAGTGCAAATTTTTAACAGTATAAGTTATATTTATGTGAGATACTTAGTATTTTGTATAAGCCAGGAAGGAAACAACTCCACAATGAATTTCCTCACTTTTAAACTCCTAAAAGTGAAGGGGCACCACTAAAATGAAAATCTAAAGCGGTCAGTTCTTTTTCTATACATTGACATGGCTAAAATCACCAAATAGTAATGTGGCCCTTGCACTTCAAAGCCCCTCTTCTGTTTGTTTTCTGAGGAGGTAAATCTGGTTTTGAATGACTTCTTAGTGCAAACTCTCCCTGTACCAGCTGAGATTTTTAGTGCAGAAGATTCCTGATTAAATCTCAGATGGGTTAAGCAAGATGGCTGCCAGCATACTAATACTTTAAATTAGAATACTTTTTAAAATTACAAATTATACTAAAATAATGCTTTCTTCATATTGTAAATCAAACACTCCAAAGGTAGAAAGTGCTAATATTAATGTAG
Source organism: Mesitornis unicolor (assembly GCF_000695765.1). NCBI lineage: Eukaryota > Metazoa > Chordata > Aves > Mesitornithiformes > Mesitornithidae > Mesitornis > Mesitornis unicolor. The sequence goes on from NW_010199277.1 coordinate 81,835, forward strand.
ATATTAAACTACTAGTACTACCCTCAAGACCATCCGGTATGATAGGTTTTAATTACTTGATCATTGCTTATTTTTCTCACAGGACACATGTGCTCTCAGTGTACTGAACTATATTTTCTGTACCACTTGCTAAGAAGCATCATAAAGGCTAAAGCTTGTCAAGATAAACTGTCTCCTTACGGAGTGAATAATTTCTCCATGAAGGCATGTAACTGGGGTTCCAGACACAGGCAAGTAAATGGACTGACTTCTGGATGGATTTACCTATTCTCTTCTCCTCTCATTTCTTCTCCTTGTTCAAACTCTAATCAGGAAGCTATTTCCTGAAAATATCTCCACTTTTGTTTAGTGTTTTGTGTACATATTTACTGTTGAACTCTTGGGGCTGGCAAAAACTAACAAACAACCTCTCTTGGAATATGTCTGTACTGTAAAGTCTCTACAACTAAGAGGCTTTTTTCAGGCTATCTAATCCAGGCATTTCCCATCTGAGTTTTTGGCTTTGTTTCCTCCTTGCTGCTGAATTCATGCTGAGACACACAGACCTGTTGGTCCCCTGTATTGTTGATGTAGGCTTTTTCTTCTAATTCTGTGTCAGGCCAGATGATAAATGAGATCACATCATGAGCTCTGTGTGGAGGTGGCATCTGACTGCTGCTCTTCTGCAGCTGTCTAACGTCCTTCCTCTATGTTCTTGATCTGCAGTGCGTCTGTATGATCTACGTTCCTCAGTAGACTGTAGTTATCTTTTCCCTGCTTTTCATGGTTAGGCCCATAGCAATGGAAAATCTGCTTATCTTTATGGTTTCTTGGCTTACTTTATGTCCTCCCAGTGGCAGCAGCTAACTGCGGGGTGCAGAATCTCTGACCTCTTAGCAGCAAGAGGTCGTAATGGCAGGGTTCATTGCAAGGAGACTGAACCTTGCTATCAGGCATGCCTTCCTGAGTCTCTCAGCTGTGTCATCTGGGCCTTGGTTCTCTTCAGGGTTGAGTCTGTCTAATATTGAGGCTGAACCTTAAGGAGAGATGTCTTGTGCTCACCTCCACATTTAGTATTGATGCACCTGAGTTCTTCTTCAACCCACTGTGACTTTGTATCTTAACATGGTGTAAAAGGTATGCTTCTACATAAAGTAATTGCAGTTTCTTGGTGGCAACTCTACAGAGTGTCCTGCAGACAGTACATGTCCCCAGATACAGAGTAATTCCTTATTGTGAATACAACATTAAAATGAGAAAGGCATGTTCCAGTCTTTTCCCAGAGATGGGCTACAATTTCAAAAAGTTTTCCATGCTGGGGAAGGGAAGACCCTTTTCATACTTCTCACTGTCCTCTCCAAACTCAGACATTAGAATAGTTTTCTTCCACTAGCTTTTATATATCTACCCATCTTATGATGGAAACTCTTAAGTCGGCTCACATTACTGCTTGCTCCACACTGTAGACATCCTATACTCAGCAGGAGTGAATTTCTTTCTACGGCACTAGGTCTTTGCAATCTAGTGAATTCTAGAGTGCAAGCTCTCTTCCTGCTATATTCTCATCAGCATGACCCTCACCAGTCTCAAAGGTCTGTGTACAAGACACAAGCAGACTGAGATTCATCCAACTAATGTAGATGTCTGCTATGCAGAGAGTTAGCCCACATCTGAGTTAGAGTTATCTTACTGGAAAGAAATAGGAATCTTACATCACAGTGCAATTCCTCTTACACTAGACAGGTGATATAGGTCAGATGAATCACTACTGCCTATTTCTGACCGCAGAATATAAATTGAGCCCTAGGTGACTTGCTCAGCTGCTGGCATCTGCATTGTAGATGCGTTTAAATGAGATGAATCCCTCTCCCAGAGCCAGAAGTTTTCCAATGACTTGTCATAATCCAACACATCCTCCTGAGCCCCAAATGAAACCAGTGAAAATATTTTTCTCTAAAAACCACAGCAAATAAAGAATATTTTAAAAGAATAAATCTTTATATGTCTAAGATATTTACCAGCAAATGGTTTAGCATTCTGGTTTCTGGACAGCTTTAGTTGGGAATGGTCCTGCTTCTGAAGCTGGGGTCCTTTTGTAGAAGAAATGCAGGCATTCTCTGGTCAGAGTGATAAGTGGAAAGTCGTTAGTTCTGTCACCATTAGTGTTACACAACAGCAAGTGGTGGTTACAGATGCGAATGCAAGTCTCTCTTCTTCCCTAGATGAGCTTTGTGACCTGCTTTGGCTGATGCCTGCCATGTCAAATTTTAGCTTGCGCAGTTGAAGCTTGGCAGAGGGTAAGCAACAGAAAGTAGGATCTCTTCAGGGCAAGGACTAAATAACATTAATAAGAAACACTGCTACCAGCTCTTTCTTAGTTGCTCACTGACAAAGCTTTATTTCTGGTCTTTTCTGTGCTTAATTTTAAATTAGTTTCCTCATAATCCTCGGTGATTTTCTTGGATCAGATAGGTTGGTGTAGTGACACTGAAATATAATGAACAATATTTTTTCATTAGAAGGAATAATTTCCTTCTTTAATTTGCAGAGTCATGCACTTAGCAATGAAGAGCCATAGGCTCCATCCTTGTAATCACAAAGGTGAAATTCCCAAATTCTGACTTTCCTGTGTAGGTCTTGGGCAGGTGAATACTCCTGAAGCACTGCAGCAGGACCTAAGCGGTGCACAGAGCTTGGGCTATCCCTTCAAAGTACCCATGTCCTTTTCTTCTTACAGACCTAGCATTGGTCTTTTTTCTTCCCTGGAAGCTGGAACAAAAACAGTTTAGTCCCCGGTTCCTCTTCTGACCTTCAGCAATGCAATACCTCCTACCTCTGAATGTATTTGAAAAACCTTTTGCTAATCCTGACATTTTCTCAGTTTGCAGCTATCTGACTGATTTATAACAATTTCAAAGGGAACTGAGCACCCCATCTATTATCAATCAAACCTCACCTCTTCCTAAACTGTAAAAAGACTATTCCAGCTGTACGGCTGTTACTCGCCAGGCACCATGTACCATCAGAGAGAGTAGAGGTCTTGAACTTTACGGAGAGCATTCTCATAGCACTCACTGAGTTATGTACTGTTGCTGCAAATTCCCCATGCATCACGATTAGCGTATGCTACACTTATGCAGGGCAGTGTTACTTTCAATCAAATTTGTGGTGGGCAAGGGTATGATAATATATTTTCATGCTGGTCTCTTACTTGCAGAAGTGTATAAAGCAGCTGGATGAAGTTTCAGAAACTCAGGACTCCCAGACTAGCTGTTTCCTCAAATGACTGAGGGTGGAATTAATAATACCTGACTTTACTCTAAAAACCAGACAACTAGCCCAAAGTAGTTTGGGATGGGTTTTTATGGTGGGTGGGAAGAATGTCCCTCTGATGGTGCCTATTTACAGAATATTAGGAGTTGAAATGGACCTCAAAAGATCATCCAGTCCAACCCCCCTGCCAGAGCAGGATCACCTAGACTAGGTTGCACAGGAATGCGTCCAGATGGGTTTTGAATGTCTCCAGTGAAGGAGACTCCATAACCTCTCTGGGCAGTCTGTTCAGTGCTTTGTCACACTTACAGTAAAAAAGTTTTTCCTC
>NW_010199278.1:0-1404 GCF_000695765.1 Mesitornis unicolor
TTTATATTATTCGAATATTGAATCAGTTATTATTTTAGAATTTCAGAAAGCTTTACAATGCCTGCAGCATGAGTGTGTGTTGATCTCTGGTTATCATAGTTTCTGAAGACTAGCAGAGCACTTCAGTTAATGACACAAACTGAACAGAGTAGTTTTACTTAAGAACTGTAGTGCCATAATACTTCACTTGAATCAGAAGCCATACAGGTATTTCTTATATTGCAAATGGTTGGCAACAGTAATTCTGCTTTCATGTGAGTATCTGTGGGGCCCTCTTTCACTTAAAGTTATTAATCTCAGCAGTGTCCTGAATAAGTAGAGCTTGTCTTTTTTGTTTCAGGGGACTCTATAATTTAAAAAAAAAAAGGAAGTTTTTTTGTATTTGCATTAGATTATTCTAAGAATATGGTAGGATATTGCTACATATTGCTACTTTTACTTATTGTGTCAGTGGTCTGAAAATGAGTCTGGTAGCTGTGAACACCTACGTATTAACTCTGCCTCTGATAGCAAATCCTTTTGTGGATGTAGGCGAGTCTCCAAATCTCAGCTCCTCTATTTCCCTTCTTCAAAAATAGCGATTGCTAGTAAATGTTGTTTAAAATTATTGCATACTATATGTGCCTGAAATGTTGAGCACAGCAGTAGTGTGTGTCTGCAATAATTTACAAGTCAGAACATGGTAATGAATTGCTTGCAATGCTGAATTTGACTTAGCAAAGCCATTTTGCTTATGGAGGATGCGTATGGCTGATTTGAGGAAACAACAGGTTCAGCACCAAAATGAAGCAGGGAAAGCCAAGTGACACTGGCTCTTCCACAGCTCTTCAACAGAGCCAGGCAAACCAGGTAAAGAGCTATTTACCAGGTAAAGAGCTCTTTTTTAAAGGACTCTTGCTTGAAAGAGTCCAGCGCAAAGCCACAAAGATGATGGAGTGGAGCATCTCCCTTATGAGGAGTGGCTGAGGGAGCTGGGTCTCTTTAGCTTGGAGAAGAGGAGACTGAGGGGTGACCTCATTCATGTTTATAAATTTGTAAAGGGCGAGTGTGAGAAGGAAGGAGCCAGGCTCTTCTCGGTGATGTCCAATGACAGAACAAGGGGCAATGGGTGCAAGCTGGAACACAGGAGGTTCAGCCTGAACATGAGGAAAAACTTTTTTCACTGTGAGGGTGACAAAGCACTTGAACAGGCTGCCCAGAGAGGTTGTGGAGTCTCCTTCTCTGGAGGTGACTGGGCTTTTCCCTCCTTGAGGCTATTCCATCAGCTCTCAAGCATCAAATAACGTACTGGAAGTTTAAGTCTAAATGCAGCCTTTTTTACAGGGCTGTCATATCTGTGATGTACTTCTGCGGGAGAGCAATCTGAGACATATGGAAGTATTAGGAAGGGATGAGAACAGGAAA
>NW_010199278.1:1416-3807 GCF_000695765.1 Mesitornis unicolor
GATGAGGGGGATGAGGATGAAGAAAGAAGAGGCCAGCAGGGCTCCAGGCTCTGGAGCACCTTGGGCTCTGCTGATTTTGGACCCCATGTGCAGGGCAGAGCCAAGAGCAAGGCAAAAGTTCAGTGTCTGTGGTAGGAGGTTGAGGTCAAATGAAGTGCAAGATTTGGCCGATGTCTGAGTGTGCATCTATGTTGTTATTTACACTTTACATATAAATATGTACCACCCACCAGTTCTTATAATTCAATATTGAAATAAATGTGATTTATAAACTAGGTAAATCCAGAATCTAGGTCCTTTGTGGAAAAGGTCAAATGTTGGAAATCATTACTGTGGAACGTCATCACAAGAGCTAAGTGAAGATGGGGAATATGCAGCCAAGACATCCACTGCAGCTACTTAAGACGCTGCAGTACTAATGCAGGGAGTATTAATCCAGAGGGCTTTTCTGTGATGAAGCCCTGAAGGAGAGCACTTTTGGACCTGGCACAGAGCTCCATCGAACTGCTGCATTTTTCATCGCTATTAAGATGCAGCATCAGTGGCAGTGAACCCGCAGACATTGCAGTGATGCTGCAGTCTGTGGGTAGGCTTGATGCTCTTGCTCTGGGATTTAGTCTCAGTGTCAAAACAGGTTGTAATTAAGACTTCTGTTCATTATGTAAGAAATTATTTTTGGCTGGGTGCCTGTTCCCAAACCTTGCGTATCCGTGCGAAGGGGAGGAAGTGGCCTGCAGGAAGTGTCTGGGACATGGTGTCTGTGGTGAACAAGACAGAGGAAATACACAGGTCTGGATTCTCTGCTACCCTGCAGCTCCAGACAAAGTAGTCAGAGCTCCCAGAGGCTGCCCTACACTGATGAATCTACAAAAAACTCGATGTAGGAGCTAAGTTTGGTCTGTAGTGACCAGGCAGCATACAGAGGGAGCATGCGTGGAGACGAGCCATTATGCAACCTGTCACAGAAAGATAAAGTACTTCCATTTCCACTTGACAGTAAGAAGTGCTTGTCATTAATCAAGGTAGTGTAAAAGATTCCTCTCAGCAATGGCCACTAAAGTTCCTACTTTATAATCAGTGCTATAAAAGCATGTGTACTGAAGCTACCTGCATGAAACTGACCACCTTCCTTCTTTTTCCAAGTCTGCAGTGGGGAGGGGAAAGCTCTGAGTGTTGCTTCCTTACACCAAGGTGTGCAGTGCACGCATTGCAGATAGGTATGCTCTGATTTCAGTCCTACCAGGCATAGACTTTCTATCCCTTTCTTCTCCTAGTGTCCAACAAGCACCATTTTATGGACAGCAACTTGCTCTACCAGTGCAGAATGAATTTCCGGCGCCGGCGGCGTTTGATGGAGCTCCTCACTGAGAAATCTCGCTTGGTGCCAGAGAGCCATGACAGCCCATTTTGCCTGCGCAAGCAGAACCATGACAACAGAAAACACACCAGTTTTCTCTCAGGTGACTCATCAACAATACTGCTGTCTGTAGGGCAACTCCATAGGATGTTAAAAAAATCATTTTTGTATGCGGGGTTTCAGTGTTTGTCTGAAAAAAAGCAGGGCTGGGTATGATGTGGCTTTGTTTGCAGGGATTATCCTTTCACTCAGTTTATCAAATCTTTAGTCCCCTGAGGTGGTTTTGTATCTGCATCAATAGCATTTCAGATGGTGATCAAAATTTGGTGAACAAACAGAACTGGTTAAAATCCCCCAAGCCCAAAATAATCTCTCATGTATTCTTTGTGGAGTTTTTTTAAAAAGTGAGGGGAAGAGGACCTGCAGCGATTGCTGTACAGCAGTATCGAATAAGAACTGAAAGAATAAATGCAAAGTAAGAGGAAAACTGGAAAATATTTTTTCCCTAACTCCTAGAAGACATTGCAATGGGAACAGTTCAGCCATCCTGTTAGCTCCAGCTTTACACTCATGCAGTGAACTTTCTATGTAGAACACGCTAACCCCTTCCCTGTGTTGTCAGCAAATGCATAGCTTTTTGCTGTAGTTTTTAAAGAAGCCAGGAAAATGAGTTTAATAATTGATATTGGTTTCCTTTCTCTCTGTTTGTAGTGAGTCCCACGAAGGAGATAAAGATCGTGTCAGCAGTACGGAGGAGCAGCATGAGTAGCTGTGGCAGCAGTGGGTACTTCAGCAGCAGCCCAACACTCAGCAGCAGCCCCCCCGTGCTCTGCAACCCCAAATCTGGTGAGCACCAGCATCACTTACCATGCACGGGAACCAGGGCACAGACATCTGTTTGGGAGAAGGCGACATGAAGAATGCCTAGCGTCGCATCTAAGTTTATCTTTTCAAGGGGACATTAAAAATTCACAGCATCACAGGTTTTGTAGGCCAGAGGGAACTATTATCACCCTCTGGCCTGAAGTCCTGCT
>NW_010199278.1:3838-4597 GCF_000695765.1 Mesitornis unicolor
AGACGCCTGCCTCCAATAATCTCTGCGTCAAGCCCGTAATTGTGGTTCGAGCTGGAGTTTCTCTCTTAGGAGGACAGGCAGTCAGAGACCCAGATTTGCCTCTTCATTGCCAAGCTCTGAACCGATTCAAATCTCCTCCTCGAGACATTCCTTTGGCACAAGTCAGAGCAGAGTTTAACTATCCAGTGGCCTCTTGAGTTGCGATGAAATAACACAACTCAGAACACAGCAGCCTCAAGAAAAAAAAAGGCAGCATTGTTTCAGCTTGTTAGGGACCATTTCAACATCTTTGTTTGTTTAGGTCTTATACCGGCCTGTTCAGGAAGGCAAAAGTAGTGTTGAAGCTTATTTTCCTTTTGAAAGGAGTTCCTATCCCATGCCGCAAGGTTAAGCACACCCATTCTTCCACGTTTCACTTAAAATTGTTTCTTACTGTACATCTGGAAAGGGGAAACCAGACCAGGACAGATATTGTTTCAGTCTCTCTATTTACCTCAGAAACACCTCTGAATTTCAAAGCAGAGTCCCTGCTGCCTTTTGTACTCTCTAGTATTTCAAATTTACCGGGTCTCTGCCGACAGCGTAGGGAGCATTGTGCAGCGGGGGAAGGCCTCAGTGGATGTGTGTAAGCTTTGCTTTTGAAGGGATGCTGGCATTTGAAGTGATTACTAAGGAGTGCCTCAAGCACTGTACAAATCCTGTTCCAAACATTGACAGTTTACTCCGGAGATGAGGGAGCTGAAGCGCATTTCATTCCTG